>NC_047042.1:71455268-71610268 GCF_011762595.2 Tursiops truncatus | reverse complement strand
AATAAAAACTAATATTGCATGCAGTATAATGATATTAAACCTTGTAACTGGTACATAAAGCAAGATCATTCCTATTGTGACTCTGTCAATGAACATCAAATATACTTGCATATTAAATATATACTTTTCAACAAAAGAAAATGTTAACCCTTTCAGCAAAAGACTAAGCTTTCCTGTGGGATTTTCCTTAAAATAAAGAAATAGCACATTTGAAGGAAAAAAAAAACTATTTAAATTCAACACATAAAAATATTATAGCTACATTTTAGTTTTTCTAACAGATTTATAAAGCAAGAACCATCAGGTAATTTCTTGTTAAAGGTGTAAGAACATATAGAATATACATTTTTTCAATATTCAGGGCTTAAAGAGCTAGTCTATATAAATGTATAAATGGACTTCAATAAAAGAATGATTTGTTTCTGTTTTCTCAGTATTTTCATGTTGGAACATAGAGGAAGGGAAGAGATTACACTGCTCTTTTTTTTTTTTTTTTTTTTTGTGGTACGTGGGCCTCTCACTGTTGGGGCCTCTCCCATCGTGGAGCACAGGCTCCGGACGCGCAGGCTCAGCGGCCATGGCTCACGGACCCAGCCGCTCCGTGGCATGTGGGATCTTCCCGGACCGGGGCACAAACCCGTGTCCCCTGTATCGGCAGGCGGACTCTCAACCACTGCGCCACCAGGGAAACCCTATACTTCTCTTTTGCACATAGCTCCTTGTAGTGTTCTCCAGATGTACCTCATCTCTTGTAAAGATATATTCTTATTCATAAAAACGCACTTTGATACTCTATGAGTAAAAAGCAATATAGCGTTTAAATGATGCTAGGGTGCCATAACTTTTCCAAAGCAAACATTCAAACTAGAATTGGGGAAAAAATTCAGCAGACAATTCCAGGAAATCAGTAACAAACCTTGCAAGATGATTTTTCAGTTTTTGAGAGTACGTACATATGCGAGTTGAGGTTCATTCAGAAAAGAAGTTGATTTTAGTGTCCATGCAAAAGAGCTTTCTAAGTAATTGCTGCTCTGATGGGTTTATCATCTCTTTCAGTCCCGTGTTTATTCTCCCTCAGACATATCTCCAAGAACTTGGGATACAATTTAAAAAATATTGTAATTTGTAACTTTAATAACTCTATTTTTTTCAGAGTGAATATCACCATCTCTAGTTTTACCCACACAGAGCCTCAGAATCTTGTTTCGTAATCAAGGAAGGTCTAAACTAGCCAGATCTGTCTTACTATGTCTGTGGTGTTTTTGTAACTTGGGCCTTTATAAACACTGTGTAAGTTTGATAGGAATGTTTGAACCCAAACCATGAAACAAGCACAATATGGATTTGATTTTACAGCTAACTTAACATTTGTTGAGCTGTGTTCCTGAAATAATTTTTAATGCTCTTCTCACTAAAGAATTGATGTCAACTTGCAGTTTTGTCTTGTATGTGTATGTATGGTCTCTATTCTAGTGCAAGCCAGATTTGGGTTTTGCTGATCACTTTCTGTTCTGTTATCTTTGGCCACAATGATCAGCTGCTTTCTTCTAAAAGGGCACTAACACTATTTACATAAAGATTTTAGTCAAGATTGAAGTAGCTGATCGAAGTTTCATTTAAAATTAGGCATTTATTAGTGGCGTCTGGGTTGGGTTTCAGGAAGGCTGGACCAAATCCAGAATCCTTGAAGGCACACCAGAAGTCAGGAGCTAGAGAGACAAGATGAAAACACCAAGTTTTAAGGGTTAGGACTGGGTTCATAAATAGGAGATAGAGCCTTATTTTTTGATAAGGTGGGAAATGAATTGGCCCAGGTCATGTGCCCATCTCTAAACCATTTATGGTGAGGAGATGGAAGCAGGGCTCTGAGTGTGCACATCTGAGCCATGTACACACCTAGAAGAAACCAGGGAGTGTGGTCAGACCCCGCTAAACCACTGGAACTGAGGCAAAGAAGGGCAGTTCCCCAAGAAAAAGCTTTGGATTCTGTTCCCAGTAAAATGGATGGTGAGTAGGCAAAACAGTGTGTGTCCATGACAGGCATATTCTAGCTTTTTGAACTTGAGCATCTTATATAATCGTTTTGAGCCTCAGATTTTTTTATCTATACAATTGGGACAATAAGACCATCCTAGAAGGGTTGAGAATGGGAGATTATTTATGTAAATTGATTCTCAAGCATTGAACATATAAGATAAGAAAATAAACTTAATAAGTTATTGCTTAAGAGCAATACTTAAACAAAATATATTGTATGCATATATTATGTGAATGTATTTATATTCATGATTATTGTTTTTAGAGTTGGGTTTGGAAAAAAATGATATGGGACATTAGTCCAAAATGTGAATAGTAACTGTCTCAATCTTTCTCCAGATTTTCTTTATTTTCCAGGTTTTCTTTAATAGCTATGTGCTTCTTTTATGATATAAAACAAATTATCTTTTAAAATAAAATAGGAAAAATGCGTGTATTGTCATTAATCCTAAAACATACTTTTTTTCAAGGTATATTTAATTTTGAGAATATGTCCTCACAATTCACTAAGTACATTGTGTTGGACCATCAATGTAATACTCCCGTTTAGTTGTTTATTGTGATTTTCTTTTTATCAGAATAAGTGTGCCAATTCAGTTAAAATTTTTATAATAAGTATGTGAGGAGCAGTTGCCTTTAAAGAAGGACTAGTAGGTTTGATTAAAACATATGTCATGCAATTATTATTTCCTTACCCAGTGTCTAAAATCCCAATGGAATTGTCCTCTAACATTTGTGCTATTAAATGCTTCTGCACTGGGTTGAGTTCAGGGAAGTTTATAACTAAAGATGGTGAAAGGAGCTAATAATAATACTATTTACCTTGCTATACCTACAGCATTGTTCTTGTATGTGTGTGTGTGTGTTCACGCAGACACATGCGAACATACACACCTACACTACATTCAAATAAAGTCCCTTTAAGAAACCAGCTATAAAATGTAGAGAATGGACTTGAGGACACGGGGAGGGGGAAGGGTAAGCTGGGACAAAGTGAGAGAGTGGCATGGACATATATACACTACCAAATGTAAAATAGATAGCTAGTGGGAAGCAGCTGCAAAGCACAGGGAGATCAGCTTGGTGCTTTGTGACCACCTAGAGGGGTGGGATAGGGAGGGTGGGAGGGAGACGAAAAGGAGGAGATATCGGGATATATGTATATGTATAGCTGATTCACTTTGTTATAAAGCAGAAACTAATACACCATTGTAAAGCAATTATACTCCAATAAAGATATTTAAAAAAAGAAAGAAACCTGCTGTAATCAGTGGTACCTTATAACTGTGCTTTGCAAAATTGTAACTTTATCACATGTTGATGTCCACATTGCTATAAGAATTCCCATCAAGGCTAAGTAGATTTTTTTTAAATTTATTTATTTACTTTATTTATTTTTGGCTGCATTGGTCTTTGATGGCTGTGCGCGGGCTTTCTCTAGTTGCGGTGAGCGGGGGCTACTCTTCGTTGAGGAGCACGGGCTTCTCATTGCGGTGGCTTCTATTGTTGCGGAGCACAGGCTCTAGGCACGCAGGCTTCAGTAGTTGTGGCGTTCAGGCTTCAGTTATTGTGGCACGTGGGCTCAGTAGTTGTGGCGCACGGGCTTAGTTGCTCCGCGGCATGTGGGATCTTCCTGGACCAGGGCTCGAACCTGTGTCCCCTGCATTGCCAAGCGGATTCTTAACCACTGAGCTACCAGGGAAGCCTGCTAAATAGATTTTATTCATTAAGATTTGATAGTATAAGGATAATAATAATGTCAAAGAAAAAAAAACAGTGGAGAAATACCATCAAGTTTCTTATAGTTTAAAGCAGGATGTAGGATTGAAAAAATACAAGAAATGTAACTGCTATTATGGAAATATTTATCAAGTACAATGTGAACACAGGGAAGGACTTCCTAGCCTGCTTTCGAAGGGAAGCTACAGAGATGGTAGCATCTGAAGGGAGGCTTAGAAGCTAAGTTAGAACCTACTGCCAATCAAGTGAACAAGGAAAAGGGCCAGCATAACAAGAGTCCTGTGTAGCAGAGTATAGTTCACATGCTGCTGGTAGCAAAGGTGATGTTTATGTTGTACAGTGACGGGCAGGGTTTTTTTTTAACTTTTCATTTTTAAATAGTTACAGATTTACAGGAACTTATGGGGAAAATTTATAGAAAAGTCCTGTGCACCCTACACCTACCCTCCCCCAATGTTAGCATCTTGTCTAACTACAGTAAATATCAACACCATGAAATTGACATTAGTATGATTTACAGAGCTTATTGAGATTGACCAGTCATACATATACTCATTTGTGTGTGTGTATGTGTATACTTCTAATCAATTTTCTCACATGTCACTACCACCATAATGAAAATGAAGAACTATTCCATCACCACAAAGTTCCCTTATGCTAGCCATTTATATCTCCTATTACCCCCAAAGTTCTACTCTCTACCCCCTACTCGTCTCAGACTCTAATCTCTTGTCAACCACTAATCGGCTCTTTATCTCTCTAATTAGATTATTTCAAGAATGTTATGTAAATGTACACAGAGAATGTCACCTTTTGAGGTTGGCTGTTTTCCATGCAACATGATTCTCTAGAGATTCATCTAGATTGTTGCCTGTATCGTTAGTTTGTTCCATTTAATTGCTGAGTAGTATTCCATTATATGGTTGTACCAAAGTTTGTTTAACCTTTCACTCACTGAAGGACATTTGGATTTTCCCCAGTTTTTGAACTGCTATGGACATTCCTGTACTTGTTTTTTCTTGAACATGAGTTTTAATTTATCTGAGTTAGATGCCTAAGAGTGCTTGATTGTATGGTAAATGCATTTTAGTTTTAATGAAAATTGCCCAACTATTTTCCTAAATGGCTGTATCACTTTATATTCCCACCAGCAACATATGAATAATAGACATTTTAAAAAATTTTGTAGTTACATCTCTATTTTAGGTTACTTTCTATGTGTTAAATAATATTAATGTTCCACTTATGATAGTTTCCTTTTAAATATAAATACATTAAGATAAAAATGAGCTGGCTAAGATCAATACAAACAATATTATAGCATTGTTTTTTTGTTTTGTTTTATTTTTTGGATATGGCAAAAATAATGCATGTGTACAGGAAGAAGGCAAGTTTGGGAAACTGGCATGGTGGTTTAAGTCCTTTACTTTGATTATTAAATATTGGATAGCTTTGGTTTCAAGTCTTGTTCCATCACTAGCTCTGATTCAGTTTCTTTGATATTGTTTTACTCAACATATTAATAAAATATATAATTTTAATAGTAATAACAACATGGTTGTTGAGAAAATAACTGAGACAATATATGTCAGATATGTAACTGATGCCCAGAATGTTGTAAATCTCTTATCTATTTCTGTAAAGAGAGCCATTGTCCAGGCTAAGTAGACATAAGGCCATAGTACACGGACATCACAGAATGATCGTAACATGTAGATGGAACTAAAAAAAAAGGTTAATGGTGCTAAAATATAAATTTGAAAGGGGACATACTGTCTAGTATGTAGAGATTAACAATAGGAGTAGACTTATCCATGGTATGGAAATACCCCTTCCTATTTATTCTTTACAAAATAATAAATATCATAGATTCATAAACAAAAAGGAACTCTTTTCAAAGTCACAAAAATGAAACCTAACCCTTTACGATGTGAAGTTTGATATTACATTCTTGTTTCAGCTGTTAGTTTTCAGTTGGTTTCTCCCCTTTTGACTTCAGAAACTCCAAAGCATACTGTTGGGGCAATTGGGAGAAAGGACTTGGACTACTAGAAACCCAGATTTCAAGAACGCATCTTAACTACTTAATTATTGTGTCAGTCCAGCAAATTACTTAATCTCTCTAACTCTCTATATTCTATGCAAAATAGGCTTAATATTTTCTCTAAGGGCTCCTCCTGAGAATTAAGTGAGATAATATCTTTAAGACTCCTGACACATAGTGAGAGCTCCTAAGCAGTAACTATTTTTATTTGGGGGTGTTTTAAAAAATGATTGTTTGTACTTAGTCTTGGGTTAAATCAAACTCAATTATGAGTAGAACTGAATTTGTTGATCTAAACTGCAGCCTCTTTTTGCAAACATTGCAAAATGAAGTTTCCCAGAAGAGATTTTAGAGAGAAGTGCATGAGGTTTATGGGGGTGGGGTGTCCTGTGTGCCTGTCTGTGTAACTATTTCTGTTTATTTCAAACACCTAATACTCGTTCACTCACTCACTCATTCAATAAATGATAACAATAGCCTTAAAACCTAAGGCGTAAGATCCTGGACATGTCGTAGTTCACCAAAACCATCCCACTCAGGCATGGATGGATTATTATTACACAGCTGATTCATTTGAGCCACTTTCTTGATACTGAAGGGAATGATCAGTCGTTGTGTTTGGACACAGAGTAAAAAGGAAGGTTGTAGAGTGAGGGACTCTCCTGCTTACTCATAGGGACACTGGAGAGAAAATCTGCTTTAGTTTTCCTACTAATAACCATCAAAGAGGTAGGGAAGATTGATGATAGTGGTGCTTATTTTTGTCCATCATATCAATCATAAAGAATATCAGCTAGCCTTTTCAATTTTGAGGGACTTAATAATTTTGGTAGGAAAGAATGTGTAAAGGAAGCTCAGCAGGATAATGGCGTCTCTCTTAACCCCTTTTAAATTGTAGATTCCCCTATAATTGGTGGGAAATTTACTGACAGTACAGTAGAATAGAAAATAAAAATGGTCAACAAAATAAACAGAGATCATCAGAAATATTTAAGACTGCATATTAGAAGTGGTTAAGGGTTACTTGTTAAAGAACATTTGTTATCACAGCATTTAAAATTTTATTTAATATAGTATGAACTAAAGATTTAATAGAGAATAGCCTTATAATTGTAATGTCATCATATATTTCTTTTTTTTTAAACATCTTTATGGGAGTATAATTGCTTTACATTTTTGTGTTAGTTGCTGCTGTATAACAAAGTGAATCAGCTATATGTATACATATATCCCCGTATCCTGTCCTCTTGTGTCTCCCTCCCACCCTCCCTATCCCACCCTTCTAGATGGTCACAAAGCACCAAGCTAACATCCCTGTGCTGTGTGACTGCTTCCCACTAGCTATCTGTTTTACTGTTGGTCGTGTATATATGTCAGTGGTACTCTCTCACTTCGTCTCAGCTTACACTTCTCCCTCCCAGTGTCCTCAAGTTCATTCTGTACGTCTGCATCTTTATTCCTGTCCTGCCCCTAGGTTCTTCAGAAACTTGTTTGTTTTCTTTTTAGATTCCATATATATGTGTTTAGCATACAGTATTTGTTTTTCTTTCTGACTTACTTCACTCTATGACAGACTCTAGGTCCATCCACCTCACTACAAATAACTCAACTTCGTTTCTTTTTATGGGTAAGTAATATTCCATTGTATATATGTGCCACATCTTCTTTATTCATTCATCTGTTGATGGACACTTAGGTTGCTTCCATGTCCTGGCTATTGTAAATAGAGCTGCAATGAACATTTTGGTACATGATTGTTTTTGAATTATGGTTTTCTTAGGGTATATGCCCAGTAGTGGGATTGCTGGGTCGTATGGTAGTTCTATTTGTAGTTTTTTAAGGAACCTCCATACTGTTCTCCATAGTGGCTGTATCAGTTTACATTCCCACCAACAGTGCAAGAGGGTACCCTTTTCTCCAGGGTTCCTCTCCAGCATTTATTGTTTGTAGATTTTTTGATGATGGCCATTCTGACTGGTGTGAGATGCTATCTCTTTGTAGTTTTGATTTTCATTTCTCTAATGATTAATGATGTTGAGCATTCTTTCCTGTGTTTGTTGGCAATATGTATCTTCTTTGGAGAAATGTCCCTTTAGGTCTTCTGCCCATTTTTGGATTTAGCTGTTTGTTTTTTTGATATTGAACTGCATGAGCCACTTGTATATTTTGGAGATTAATCCTTTGTGAGTTGCTTCCTTTGCAAATATTTTCTCCCATTCTGAGGGTTGTCTTTTGGTTTGTTTATGGTTTCCTTTGCTGTGCAAAAGCTTTTAAGTTTCATTAGGTCCCATATGTTTATCTTTGTTTTTATTTCCCTTTCTCTAGGAGGTGGGTCAAAAAGGATCTTGCTGTGATTTATGTCATAGAGTGTTCTGCCTATGTTTTCCTCTGAGAGTTTTAGAGTGTCTGGCCTTATATTTAGGTCTTTAATCCATTTTGAGTTTATTTTTGTGTATGGTGTTAGGGAATGTTCTCATTTCATTCTTTTACATCTAGCTGTTCAGTTTTCCTAGCACCACTTACTGAAGAGGCTGTCTTTTCTCCATTGTATATTCTTGCCTCCTTTATCAAAAATAAGGTGACCACAGGTACGTGGGTTTCTCTCTGGGCTTTCTATCCTGTTCCATTGATCTATATTTCTCTTTTTGTGCCAGTACCATACTGTCTTGATTACTGTAGCTTTGTAATATAGTCTGAAGTCAGGGAGCCTGATTCCTCTAGCTCCGTGTTTCATTCTCAAGATTGCTTTGGCTATTTGGGGTCTTTAATGTTTCCATACAAATTGTAAAATTTTTTGTTCTAGTTCTGTGAAAAACGCCATTGGTAGTTTGATTGGGATTGCATTGAATCTGTAGATTGCTTTGGGTAGTAGAATCATTTTCACAGTGTTGATTCTTCCAATCCAGGAACATGGTATATCTGTCCATCTGTTTGTATCATCTTTAATTTCTTTCATCAGTGTCTTATAGTTTTCTGCATACGTGTCTTTTGTCTCCTTAGGTAGGTTTATTCCTAGATATTTTATTCTTTTTGTTGCAATGGTAAATGGGAGTGTTTTCTTAATATCTCTTTCAGATTTTTCACCATTAGTGTATAGGAATGCAAGAGATTTCTGAGCATTAATTTTGTATCCTGCTACTTTACCAACTTCATTGATAAGCTCTAGTCATTTTCTGGTAGCATCTTTAGGATTCTCTATGTATAATATAATGTTATCTGTAAACAGTGACAGCTTTACTTCTTCTTTTCCAATTTGGATTCCTTTTATTTCTTTTTCTTCTCTGACTGCTGTAGCTAAAATTTCCAAAACTATGTTGAATAATAGTGGTGAGAGTGGACAACCTTGTCTTGTTCCTGATCTTAGTGGAAATGGTTTCAATTTTTCACCATTGAGAACGATGTTGGCTGTTGATTTGTCATATATGACCTTTATTAGGTTGAGGTAAGTTCCCTCTATGCCTACTTTCTGGAGAGTTTTTATCATAAATGGATGTTGAATTTTGTCAAAAGCTTTTTCTGCATATGTTGATATTATCATATGGCTCTTCTTCAATTTGTTAATATGGTGTATCACGTTGATTGATTTGCATATATTGAAGAATCCTTGCATTCCTGGGATAAACCCCACTTGATCATGGTGTATGATCCTTTTAATGTGCTGTTGGATTCTGTTAGCTAGTATTGCGGATTTTTGCATATGTTCATCAGTGATATTGGCCTGTAGTTTTCTTTCTTTGTGACATCTTTGTCTAGTTTTGGTATCAGGGTGATGGTGGCCTCGTAGAATGAGTTTGGGAGTGTTCCTCCCTCTGCTATATTTTGGAAGAGTTTGAGAAGGATAGGTGTTAGGTCTTCTCCAGCTGTTTGATAGAATTTGCCTGTGAATTCATATGGTCCTGGGCTTTTGTTTGTTGGAAGATTTTTAATTACAGTTCAATTTCAGTGCTTGTGATTGGTCTGTTTATACTTTCTATTTATTCCTGGTTCAGTCTTGGGAGGTTGTGCTTTCCTAAGAATTTGTCTATTTTTTCCAGGTTGTCCATTGTATTGGCATATAGTTGCTTGTAGTAATCTCTCATGATCCTTTGTATTTCTGCAGTGTCAGTTGTTACTTCTCCTTTTTCACTTCTAATTCTATTGATTTGAGTGTTCTCCCTTTTTTTCTTGATGAGTCTGGCTGATGGTTTATCCATTTTGTTTATCTTCTCAAAGAACCAGCTTTTAGTTTTATTGATCTTTGCTATTTTTCCCTTCATTTCTTTTTCATTTATTTCTGATCGATCTTTATGATTTCTTTCCTTCTGCTAACTTTGAGGTTTCTTGTTCTTCTTTCTCTAATTGCTTTAGGTGTAAGGTTAGTTTGTTTTTTTGAGATGTTTCTTGTTTTTTGATGTAGGATCGTGTTGCTATAAAATTCCCACTTAGAACTGCTTTTGCCGCATCCCATAGGTTTGGGACCATCGTGTTTTCATTGTCATTAGTTTCTATGTATTTTTTAAATTCCTCTTTGATTTCTTCAGTGTTCTCTTGGTTATTTAGTAGCATGTTGTTAGCCTCCCTGTGTTTGTATTTTTTTTACAGATTTTTTTCCTGTAGTTGATATCTAGTCTCATAGCATTGTGGTCAGAAATGATACTTGATACGATTTCAGTTTTCTTAAATTTACCAAGGCTTGATTTGTGACCTGAGATATGACCTATTCTGGAGAATGTTCCATGAGCACTTGAGAAGAAAGTGAATTCAGTTGTTTTTGCATGGAATGTGCTATAAATATCAGTTAAGTCCATCTTGTTTAATGTAGCATTTAAAGCTTGTGTTTCCTTATTTATTTTCATTTTGGATGATCTGTCCATTGGTGAAAGTGGGGTGTTAAAGTCCCGTGTTATTATTGAGTTGTTGTCAATTCCCCCTGTTTTTGGCTGTTAGCATTTGCCTTATGTATTGAGGTACTCCTATGTTGAGTGCATAAATATTTACAATTGTTATATCTTCTTCTTCGATTGATCCCTTGATCATTATGTAGTGTCCTTCTTTGTCTCTTGTAATAGTCTTTATTTTAAAGTCTATTTTGTCTGATATGAGAATTGCTACTCCAGCTTTCTTTTGATTTCCATTTGCATGGAATATCTTTTAACATCCCCTCACTTTCAATCTGTGTGTGTCCCTAGGTCTGAAGTGGGTCTCTTGTAGACAGCATATATATGGGTCTTGTGTTTGTATCATTCAGCCAGTCCGTGTCTTTTGGTTGGAGCACTTAATCCATTTACATTTAAGGTAATTATCGATATGTATGTTCCTATTACGATTTTCTTAATTGTTGTGGGTTTGTTATTGTAGGTCTTTTCCTTCTCTTGTGTTTCCTACCTAGAGAAGTTCCTTTAGCATTTGTTGTAAAGCTGGTTTGGTGGTGCTGAATTCTCTTAGCTTTTGCTTGTCTCTAAAGCTTTTAATTTCTCCATCAAAGCTGAATGAGATCCTTATTGGGTAGAGTAATCTTGGTTGTAGCTTTATTCCCTTTCATCACTTGAAATATGTCCTGCCACTCCCTTCTGGCTTGCAGAGTTTCTGCTGAAAGATCAGCTGTTAACCTTATGGGGATTCCTTTGTGTGTTATTTGTTGCTTTTCCCTTGCTGCTTTTAATATTTTTTCTTTGTATTTAATTTTTGATAGTTTGATTATTATGTGTTTTGGCATGTTTCTCCTTGGATTTATCCTGTATGGGACTCTCTGTGCTTCCTGGGCTTTATTATTTCCTTTCCCATATTAGGGAAGTTTTCAACTATAATCTCTTCAAATATTTTCTCAGTCCCTTTCTTTTTCCCTTCTTCTTCTGGGACCCCTGTATTTTGAAATTTGTTGCATTTAATGTTTTCCCAGAGGTCTCTGGACTGTCCTCAATTCTTTTCATTCTTTTTTCTTTTTTCTGCTCTGTGACAGTTATTTCCACTATTTTATCTTCCAGGTCATTTTTCCTTTCTTCTGCCTCAGTTATTTTGCTATTGATTCCTTCTAGAGAATTTTTAATTTCATTTATTGTGTTGTTCATCATTGTTGTTTGCTCTTTAGTTCTTCTAGTTCCTTGTTAAACGTTTCTTGTACTTTCTGCATTTTATTTCCAAGATTTTGGATCATCTTTACTATCATTACTCTGAATTCTTTTTCTAGTAGACTGCCTATTTCCTCTTCATTTGTTTGGTCTGATGGG
This sequence comes from Tursiops truncatus, assembly GCF_011762595.2. Taxonomy (NCBI): domain Eukaryota; kingdom Metazoa; phylum Chordata; class Mammalia; order Artiodactyla; family Delphinidae; genus Tursiops; species Tursiops truncatus. Next base: position 71,598,241 of record NC_047042.1, on the reverse strand, counting down.
TTTTTACCTTGCTCCTTCATCTGCTGTGTGTATTTCTCTGTCTTCTCATTTTGCTTAACTTACTGCGTTTGGGGTCTCCTTTTCGCAGACTGTGGGTTCATTAGTTCCCATTGTTTTTGGTGTGTGCCCCCAGTGGGTAAGGTTGGTTCAGTGGCTTGTGTAGGCTTCCTGGTAGAGGGGACTTGTGCCTGTGTTCTGGTGGATGAGGCTGGATCTTGTCTTCCTGGTGGGCAGGACTGTGTCCGATGATGTGTTTTGGAGTGTCTGTGAACTTAGTATGATTTTAGGCAGCCTCTCTGCCAATGGGTGAGGTTGTGTATCTGTCTTGCTAGTTGTTTGGCATGGGTTGTCCAGCATTGGAGCTTGCTGGTCGTTGAGTAGAGCTGGGTCTTAGCGTTGAGGCAGATGTCTCTGGGAGAGCTCTCGTCAATTGATATTACGTGGGGCTAGGAGGTCTGTGGTGGTCCCGTATCCTGAACTCGGCTCTCCTACTTCAGAGGCTCAGGCCTGACACTTAGCCAGAGCACCAAGACCCTGTTAGCCACATGGCTTCTCCAACAGTAAGAGTTTCTAGAAGTTTAGTCATCTTCCTCTTCCAGGTACAGAGAGGGGACCTTTATTTCTTACTACATAATTAAATGGGCAACAGCATTTCAGGAAAGATTTGAATTTTTCAGTAAAACTTTCTAAATTGTACCTTGGCATTTTTAAGGCATTCTGTTTTTATTTTATTTCAGAGTTTTAACTGGATGATGTACTAGATGATTTGAATACTTTTTATGTTTTTTAAAATGATTTTTTGCAACATTAATTTTTATAACATGAAACCTAATTAGGACAATGAAAATAAGAAGTGTTATCCATCCCACCAGATTACAGTGCTCACTGTCCTTGGTCAGTCCCCACCACCTGCCTTCCCTGCCATTCCCTTTTTTGCCTTGCTTTTGTTTGGCCTTCACTGGGAAGATCTTTCTGAATAGATTATTTTTGTCTATTTAGAGGCAGTATTTCAAAACGTAATCCCGCTCTTCCCAATAAACCTGAACTGCCTTGTTTTCAAAGATTCATAAGTTAATAGGAATCAAGGTGGTATCCTTATTTCTGCTAGGGTAGTATCCATTTTTTAGAAGAATTTTTACCAGATTTTGGAAAGTGTATCTTACACAACTAGAATGCTGCACTTGGGGACAGAAAACCTGTGTTTTAGCTTCAACTCTGCCACTTGAAAGGTTTACAGACATGGGCACATCACTTACTTGCCTTGACGCTCAATTCTCTTCTCTGAAAAACGGGCATGATAATCTTGACCACAGATAACGGGCATGATAATCTTGACCACTTAGCCTGGTTTCTATGAGGATTAAATGGCACAGTGGAGTCAAAATTGATTTTAAAACTATGGAAGATTGTGCAAAATAAAGTATTTCTTTTAACCTCAAAATTTATTTTGGAAGAATTGGTGTCTTTTCACTTATATGGCATGTTTATATTAATTTTAAATATAAAATGTAAACATATATAATTTATATTTTTCACAAATATATTACTTTTAAGAGCCACTGCTGCAGATTGCGAGAAGAACTTATAGCCCATTTTTCATTACTTTAAGCGAGATCATGATAATTAATATAAATTATGAAATGTGAAATATTACTTGGGCTATGTAGGATTGATATAAGATAACACTTCATGTGCATTTATTCTATAAAATATATTATAAGTTTGAGTTTTTCTTCAAATAATTCAATATTTCAGAATTATAGTGTACACTATTATAATGAGTATTTTTAAAGTTTTAGATGACTAAGTGTGATATTGCCTTGATGAATGCCATTCATGTAAAGGAAGCAAAACATACTGTCAGATATTCAAAGAATGAGAAAATTAACTGGACACACAAAGACAGATGAAATAGAATCATAAGCAAATCTGAAAATGATAATATTGGGGATATAACACTTTGGTGAATTTAATAAGAATTAAATATATGGTTTGTCTAAATATTGTTTCTAATTGGAGACAAAATCAAATCTGTGGTAAAATGACACTTGAAATAGAAGTTATGTAATAAAAAACTCAATAACTAATAATTGTGATCTGTAACCTCTGATCATATTAGTAAAGATTTGCAGATCTGAGAGTAGAAGACGTAAAATGTTTCTAAATTTTGCATCTTATATATGGAGAAGTCAAAAGTCATTTGAATCAAAAACAGGATAATTATTTGTCAAGTTAGAATAAAAATCAAAAGCAAAGCAAACACTTCTTGAGGCAAAAGGGAAAATAAAATTACAGTCAACCATATTCAGTTTATACTCTGAAACAAGAGTATTAAATATTCAAAGTTAAAAATATTGAAAAGTTAATAAAAATCCTAATGAATTATACTCTTAAAAGGTATTTTAAAATTCAAATTGAAAAATGAGAGTAACTGAAAGAATGATTAAAGTAGATCAGATACCGAGAAACAAAATAAAGAGGGAGATAACAATACAAATGTCATAAAATAGAATTCCAGGTGAAAACCGTAAAAACAAACAAAATGGTTATTAAAAGGTGCCACTCACTTTTAGGCAGTCCCTATAATAGTTAAGAATGTTTATGGAACAAAGAGAATGCCAACTAATTATATAAATTAAAAGCTGTTAGAAATGGAAAAAGAAATAGAAAATAAACATTAGTAGCTGTTATTTATCACTATCATTCTAGGACAAATCAAGTAACAAAAAGCAAATGAGTGTGTCAAAGATAGGCTAATTACCAGCATGTTGTTTACTCGTATGCAAGGCAGATGAATCCATAGATTGATTTTATCCAATAAAGGGAAAAACAAGCTTGATATAAGAGACAGAGGAGAGAGGGAGGAAAAACAAACTATAGCCAATAGCAGAACAGTTTTCAGTTTTTGGAGAAAGTGATTAGTGGTCATTTAACAGGAGATGTGTCTAGCCTATCTGTGTCCTTTTACAGACCCACTAAATAGCATCAAAGAAAACACCTTTAGTTGTTTATAGATTCTTTAGAAGACCTCACACGTTTATTAGTGTCTTTGTGACAAGCTGCCTCAATGAAATGTCTGCCAGAATCCTTTTTAAAATATCTCTACTTTAGTTACATCAGATCTTCACCATTTCCCTGTTCAGAATTTCTCAGTTATTTATTTCTCAAATAATCATGATTTGTCAAAATACATATGTATATAAAATACCTACAAAATCTCTGATAGAAAATACTTCAGATTGTTAGCACAGATGGTTCTGGTGGCATTACTAAAAGTGATTTTTACTCTCTTTGTAAATTTTCCACCATTTTTCCAAGTCAAAAAAAGTATTTTATAATCAAAAAACCTAAAATTTTTATTTTTAAAAACAGTAATTGATCCCAGTCATTGAGCAACCAAGTGCTTTATGTATGTTGCTTCATTCAGTCCTTCAGCAAAACTCAGTATAGTTCATTCAGAGACAAAGAAATTGATCCTGAGAGAGGACAACTGATTTGTCCAAGGATCAACTAGTTCCATTATTCTGACTCACTAAAAATTAATACCATGTCCCCTCTCACCACTCCTTTTTAACAGTGTACTGGAAGATCTACCCAAGAATGGGATATGAAGCTATACAGATTGGGAAGAAGAAATAAATGTCTTTGTTCTCAGATTACATGATGACCTACATAGACAATCAGAAAAAAAAAAAAAAAATCTCCTGGAACTACAAGTAATTATAGCAAGGTGTCAGGATAACAAGGTTAATATACAGAAATCAGTTGATTTCCCATATACCAGCAATGAATGAGGAATTTGAAATTAAAAGCACAATACCATTTATATTATCATTTCCCAAAATGAAATACTGAGGTATGAATACATACAAAATCTATAGAACTGTAAAATTCTGATGAAAGCGAAGAATTTTATAAATGTAGAGATATTTCACGTTCATGATAAGAAGACAGTGTTGTCAACATGTCAATCTTTCTAACTTAACGTACAGATTCGGTTTGGTCCCAATGAAACTTCTAGCAAGTTAATTTGTGGATATCAAAAAACTGATCATAAAGTTTTATATGGAGCAGCAAGAGACCCAGAATAATCGGCACAATATTGAAGGAGAAGAGCAAAGTTGGAAGACTGGCATGACCTGTCTTCAATACTTACTATAAAGCTACAGTGCTATATGAGTCCAACTGTATGACATTCTGAAAAAGGCAAAACTATGGAGAGAGTAAAAAGATTAATGGTTGCCAGGGGTTGCAGTGGGGAGGATAAATAAGTGGAGCACAGAGGATTTCCAGGGCAGTGGAAATACTTCGTGTGGTACCACAATGATGGATTTAAGTATTTGTCATTATCTATTTGTCCAAACCCATAGAATACACAACACCAGAAGTGAACCCTAATGTAAACTATGGATGGTTAGGATGTGTCAAGTAGGTTCATCAGTTGTAACAAATATATCACTCATGGGAGATGTGGATAGTGGGGGACACTGTGTTTTTGGGGGGCAGATTGTATATGGGAAATCTCTATACCTTCCCCTCAATTTTGCTGTGAACCTTGGACTGTTCTAAAACAATAAAGCATTAATTAAAAAAAAAAATTCTACCAACGGCAGGCAGAAAAAGTACTAGCAGGCAACTAGCAACCAAGATTTGAAGCTCAGGAAATAGAATCACTAATTTTTTTCCCAAGTATTCATTCATTTCTTCAACAATTTTGTTTTTATGAATGGAACATTCTCCCTGTCCTATCAGTGCTCACAGCCTATCAATGACACAGACACTTAAAGAAACACTTTCAGTAATGTGTAATAACTAAGGTAGCACAGGGCTGGGAGTGATTAACTCTGCAGAGTGGAAGTGGAGGTAGAGAAAGGTAGAGCTCCAGCCAAGACTCTCATTTCAGAGACAGTGTTGTAGAGGTGAGAAAAGAACTGTGTATGACATCGTCCTTGAGTCTGAGGATTAAGAAACAAAAAGAAGTTGTTTAATGCCTCAGACAACAAATGGCATTGCCAAAAAGGTAGAAGTTTGTGAATGAATGCTTGTAATTTGAAGTAATGAATTAAGAAATATAAATAGACCAAAAGTGAGATTTTTTGGTGACAGTGACAGTTTTTTCTTTAAAGATTTGAATCTGGACTAGACTGCTTAGGTTTGCTCTGCCACACAGTAATTGTGTGGTTTGGGGCAAATGACTATCTTTTTCAAAGCTCAGTTTGCTCTATTAAAAGACAATTATAACAACACCTACCTTTTAAGGATAGAATAATTCATATGCATATATCCCTTCAAACTGTGCCTAGTATGGTTGAGGGAAAGAAGCGGCAGCTTGGCTGGAGTGGTACCAACAAGAGGGAGAGTGGGAGGGAGATGAGGTAAAAGAGGAGAGAAGTGACTAGAGCTTTTAGTTTGAGTGAGATGAGAGGCCATTGGAGTGTTCTCAACAATGTAGTGACAAGATTTGACATGTTTTAAATGGATCATGATACTGATGTTTTATGAATTAAGAATAGGGTGTGAGAGTGGAAATGCAGAGACCTATCAGGAGGCTTTTGCAATAATGCAGGGGAGAAATGATGGTATCTTAGCCTAGGCATTAATGCTGAGAGCACCAAAGAAACAGTTGTGCAGGGTATCCATGTACAAAGGTTACTTGTCATCGTGGTTAGTGTAGGAAATTCCAATATGCAGCTAAGGTTGCAGGATGTAGGCTCCCTACCCTACAATTATGAAATAGCAGTGGCTTCCCATACAATTTGCTTATTTTCTTTAGCAAACAAATGTTTGTTTTAGATATCACTTAGCAATAGTAGATGAGCTAAGGCTGGCCAGTTATTACAAATGAAAAAGCTACAAATGACTGAGGTTAGAACTCACAATTATTAACTGGCAAAATATGATATGCAGAAATAAAACATTCCCCAATTGTACTAGTTATTTCAGAGGAGCATGTCATTTGATAGCATTGAAAACTATATGAAACATAACTGGTAATGTATTAATTGAAGGTTTTTTTTTTTAAAGGTCTTATCTGTTCCAAAGTTGAGTGTAACTCTTTCTTCCTTCTGGCAGATAGGATGGGAATGAAGAGTCATATGTGAAATCTGAAATTTGGGAAAATATATGTCTGTACTGTTGTCTTTTTGTTTATAGACAGGTAGGATGGAGGGAAATAGTAAGAGTCATAGAAGACAGCCTATTGTTTAGACATATTTATTAAATCTACATTGACTATTCAAAGGAAGGAATGGAGCCGCATTTCTCAGGCATGACTAAATTAGTCTAAGAGAGTATGAGGAATATGTTTTGAACTTACTGGGGGGCAAAGGAGTAAAGAAGCATAGGCAGAGGCTGCGAAAGCTAAACTCAATTGGAAAAAAATGATTTGAAGACATTTTTAAAAGAGGCATGATTATTTTCCTTGTCATGATGTCAATCTCTCTCTACCTTCCTTAATTTCTTGTGGAATCCACACTGCATATCAAATGCCTTCTGTAAGTGGAGGTGGTGCTGATGTTCGTAAATTAAACAAAAATGTCTGGGATCCATATTGAGACGCTAAGCGAAGAAGTCAGTAAGTGCAAAGACTATGACAAAAGCAGGAATCTGGAGCCATTGGTGACTAGGAAAACAATGGACACCTGGCCCCCAAGATCTCCAAAGAGATCTGGGACACATGCATCTCACTGCACGTGAACCTGATTTTGAGCTACACTATTTGGATCTCAAGAAACATGGTACTTTGGCTGACATTTGAGTTATTGCTTCAGCTGGGCATTGATAACCTGAAGTGATTATATGTTGGGGATGCGACATTCAAGGGATAAGTAAATCCCACTTGCAATATTTGGACAGGTCAGCTGTCAAACTCAGGGATTTTTAGATCTTCTAATTCTTGATTAAAAACTTGCCTGAACATTAAAATCACCTTGGTGGCTTTGAAACCATGCCTATGTTTGAACTCCATCCTAAACTAATAAGAATTTTATGCACAGTCAAGTTTAAGAACCACAGTGGGTATCAAATAACTGTAGAACAATTCAACCTAGAACATCCTAGCCTGGGATTCCTGTTTTTCACCAAACATTAATCAGTGGGAAAAAATGTAGATCCCCAACTATGCAGAACTCAATTTATGACAACTAGTAGAGGAGGAATACTGATGTGTTAGGTATGGTTCTACCCTTAAAGAATTTATAATGAAATGAAGGAACTAGGTTTATACATGGTAAATAACTATCAGAATTGCTCTGTGACTTCAAGTACTGGATAACAATGTAGGGCGGGAATAATCAGGACTTGCTTTAAGGAGGAAAGTGTACCTGGGTTACTCAGTAATTACTGTTTCTTGCTTTGGGAGGACCCCAGTAAGTAGCTATTGTAGATGAATAAGATTGATCCAAGTTCCTTTTCAAATATTTGGAAATACCATTATTATTGAAACAATGCCCCAGATTCTAGAAATTGTGTTGTAAACAGGTGGACATGATGGAAGAGTTGCAAACTATAAAGACTGAATTTTCACGAATAGAGTTCTATGTTGTTCATCAAATAAATCTTATGGAAAAATTAATCAACTAGTACACATAATCGTCATTATTCTTTTTAGTAATTAAGGAGAAATAATAATCAGTTCATATAAATGATAATAATGACTATCACTTTCATGCAATTAAAAACATCAGGCTTTTCTTTATTGTCCAGTTTATCTAATCCATAGCGAAGTAGTGCAGAACAGCAGCTCTGGAACTGAACCTCCTGGGTTTGGATGCTGGATCCTCTGCCTTCTGTGTGACCTTGAACAATGTAATTAATCTCCATCTCCTATTTCCTCTTATATAAAAATGAGGTGATAATATTACTTTTCTTTAAAAATTGCCATGGGGATTGAATTAGATACTAAATGAAAAGCACTTAAAATAAATGAAATGCATCTGTCATATAGTCTGTCCTCAGTGTGTTAGCTGTTCTTATTATCTCTAATCTTCTTTGAAATCATATATTAATTAGTGATCATTATCATCCAGAAACACAACAGAAACTGAAAAATAGAGGGTTGCTTTATTTAAATTTTATTTAAATTGAAAAAGTTTTTTTAATTTGAATGAATAACTGGAGACTTCAGTCTCCATAGGCCTCCACTGAAATAGTAATACAACCTTTAGCAAGTTAATCATCCCTTCTGTGCCTCAGTTTCTCACCTGTACAATGGGGATAATCATATGTCATGCCTCAAAAGATTGTTGCAAGGATTAAATAACATATGCGAAGCACTTAAAACAATACCTAGCACAAAGTAAGCACCACGTGTTACCTGTTATTATTACGAGTACCCTTAGTTTTATGCTTGTGCTCCATTCATGATCTTCCGCTTTGCCATTCCCATGGTTCTCCAGCCCCCTGCAGGGTCTTTAGTGGATCCCCTCTACCCATTGTTAATTTCCCTGGTTGCTTGTGAGCTTAAGGCAGCAGAAAATGACTACCAGCTTTTTAATAGCATTTTGAATGAAACTCATTTTTATAGAATGTCCTGGGAATTTACATTTTAAGCCTTTCATCACTAATATTCTTCTGTTGAAGGATATTCTCTAAGTGCAGGTGATGAAGAGCCAAATCTCATCCTCACTACCTTTGAGTGTCATGGGCATTGAGTGGTGTAGGAATAGAGTGGGGATGAGGAGAGACCGTTTTCTTGAACTTGGCTCCATTCTACATCTAAGGTCAGTCCAAAGAAAATGTTTCTCTTTCCTTTAGAGGAAGGGAGAATGGCTTTTTAGCTCTTTGACACTTAAAATCTGGAGTGGGCGTAACTGAAGATGACAAAAATGAACTTTACTGACTCCATAATTTTTCCAGAGCTTTGCATATGTATATTTATATTCCTCTGTCTGAGGCAAATAGAAGCTGTGGCAACAGTGCTTTATGTCTTGTATGACCATGCACCGAAGTACTTTAGGAAAATCATGAAGATGACAGCAATTTTTAGAAAATATAACACGAAAAAAGATTTTCCAGCACTTGAAAGAAGAACAAATTACATTCATTTTCTTAACATTTTAATGGTAAGAATATTCTGATAAAACTAAACAGAGAGACTGTAGCATTCCATTCTCAAAATAATCAACTTAGGCAGCATTTCTGCTGTAAATTTAATCTGCATTATTAAGTAAAAAATGATAGCGCTCTATTTTGTTTTACCTGCATTTGAAAACAGGTCCCTTTTATCTAATGGAAGAGAAAAAAAAGAACAGACATAGTATTTTTAAAACAGCACCCTAAGGATCTTTAAAAACCAGAAAATTGAAATAACTTTGTAAAGATGGCATTGTATCATTTTTAGAATTTTTAAAAAGCTTCTTTCATTAAAAATCTTCCCCAAACTGAATTCCTTATAAAAGAAATTACTCATTTTTATTAGTTTAACTTTAATGTCAGTACTCAGGTTTATAAGTACAGTATTAGAAAAACAATGGATTAATAACAGATGTCATATGATGCTTTTATATCTCATATTATGTTTGATTCCTCATTGCTTTTCTCTGTTGCTTTAATTCCTAATCACTCACCCCCAAACAGAGAGCATCTGCCAATTTCATCATATGGGAACTTAATAATAATTAAAATACAAAGCTCGAGTTGCTATCTACCATGAAATTGAATGTGATTTAAATAAAACAATAATGGAAAGTATTAGATAGTTCATATATATTTCTGTTGAAAAAGGATAATTTCTTGACTGTTTCTTCAGAGTAACCATAGGTTTGTAATTTTATCTATGTTATAAAAAGAAACTTCGCAAAATATTATTGGTTTTTCTCTCCTGTCACTTAAAGCTACATCTCATTGTAACTTTTTAAATATTAACTTTCCTTTTGGACATTCAAAGCAATGCTGTTACATTTTTATGTATCTTAAAAAGTTTTTTCTAGATATGAGTTTGTAATGGTTTCAAAATATTCATCTACAGTGTCTAATAAGATGAAACATGCTTTTACTAATTATTTTTTGCTTGCAAATTTTGTTGAAACATGTAACTGTATGACAACCTGTTAAAAGAATATCTTTGAGTAGAAGTGATAATTATCAATTAGTTACCAGTTACCCTAGAAAAGTAGAGAAAGAATAGTAATAATTATGGCAGAAGCATTCAGATGTCGTGAACTGTTGTTTCCTTCTTTTTTTTTCTTTATGTCCAATACTAATTTTTGTAAAACAAATAGACAAGTATAGAAATATAGATCACGGAAGAACAAGGTTGAAATAGGCATTGTGCTTAGAAGTAAATATGTATTTCATAAAAATGTGTGAAGTTGATCTCCAGTGTATGTTGTTTATTTTGTCTTATTTGCTTCAGATCATTTTTTAAGTCACACATTATAAACTCAGTTGAGGTCCCTTTTGTGTTCCTTCCCTGTCTCATTTCCCCCTATCACTCTCTATTAATATGAAGTTGCTATTTAGTTTGGCTCTCCTCAGTTTTATAGTTTTATAATGTATTTTTAAAACAAATATTCATTATCGTATTCCTTTATGGAATTACAGTGTTTCAGTGGTGAACCAAGATGGGTGGGGGCAGAGGAAGAAGCAGATGGTGGGTGGGAGCTGTGTACAGGTAGGGAGTAGTATTTCATCACTGACTTGTTTAGAACTGCTTACTTTTTGTTGGTTTTATTATTGTCTTTAAATTCTTTACAGCTAATACTTCCCCTTATTGCTTCACTCAGATAAAACATCCCACTGTTCTCCCCTACCCCACCCCTTGGTATGCCACAACAGATATGAATATGCCACGGTTTCAAAATTCATTCTCTTTTTGGGATCATGTGAGTCGATGCTACTCAACGTGCATGGTCTGCAAACTGCTTATACCTGGTTGGTGATGAGATGAGGAGACTGCACCGTAATGCATTAATCTACTGTTTCTGTCATCCAGAAAATCATGCTATAAAACAAAACAAAACAAAACAAAACAAAATGTGTAAATGAGGTAGTCTAGCTGAACCAGGGTATGTGTAATGATTTGTCTTCTGTAACAAGCCCCGTGCAGCAGGATGGTAACAAACTCTTCACAGAACAGAACTAGACACTTTCAGTAGCACTGATTTGGGGTGGTTGCAGTTTTTCTTGCATATTACTCATAATTCAGAGAATATGCTTATATGTGCCTCCTGATATATGAGTGCAAGACATTCTGAGCTTGTTCCTAGATGAAGAACTGCTGGGAATTGGACTGTGTCCATAGTCAGCTTTACTACCTATCAGTGATGCGTTCCAAAGTGATTGTACCAGCTTACCTTCTGATCAGCATGCTGCAAGTTTAAATTTACCCAAAACCTTACCAATAGTTAGAAATGTTAGAACTTTTCTTTTCCAATTGACTGGGTACAAAGTGGTTTCTTTTTGTTGTTTTACCTTGCATTTCCGTGATTTCTAGAGTGGTTGTTCATCTTCTCATATTAGCCTGTCACCTTTACTCTTGAATTACATTTTTTTTTCTTATTGATTTGGAGGACTAATAAATTTTATATTTCAGATAAATATCTTTTGTTAAGACCGTAAATGTCTTCTCCCAAACTCTTGCTGTATTTCAGCTCTGTTTATAGTTGTTTTTTCTTTTGGTCTCATCAAAAGTCTTGTTTTGATGTAATTCATCAATATTTTCCTTTATGATTTGAAAACATTTTCTATTTTTTCAAGATATTTTTCTATTCCAAGGTCATAGATTCTACGTATTGTTACCTATGTTTAAAAGTTTAAAATTTTTCTAATTTAAGATTATAATTTATTTTATTTTTGTTTGGATTGAGGTCAAAATCTAATTTTATTTTATCTTTTTATATGGATAGAAATGTGTTCTGGTTCTACTTAAAAAATTAATATACACTTGATTCATGAATTTATAATGCTGACTTTTTCATATATATTAAATTCTAAGATCTATGCATTATGTCCTTTTATCTTTACAATATTCTAGCCATTTTGCTGATATTGCACCTGTTACATGCAGTTTTATTTACCTCCTACCTGATAGAGTAGGGCCATTGGTCCTGTTGATTTTCTGCAAAATTATCTTGTTTATTCTTATATCTTCACATTTTCATATTTATTTTAGAATTATTTTCTGTAATTCAAGAAATTCTGTTAGGATATTTCTCACATTTAGTTAATGGATTAATTGGAGTAAAATTGACATCTTTATAATTTTTAGTCATGCTTTCCATGCCATATGGCTCTATGAAATCAAATCTTCTTTTGTGTCCTCAATATCTTTCAGCTATTTTGTATCTGTTTCTTTTTCTTCCAATTTTACTGAGATATAATTGACATACAGCAATGTATAAGTTTAAGGTGTACAGTATAATGATTTGATTTATATACATCATGAAGTGATTATCACACTAAGTTTAGTGAACATCCGTCATCTCATATAGATACAAAGTTAAAGAAATAGAAAAAATGTTTTTCTGGTCATGAGGACTGTTAGGATTTACTCTCTTACCAACTTTCATATATAACATACAGCAGTGTAAATTCTGTTTATCATGTTGTACATTACATCCCTATTACTTATTTATTTTATAACTGGAAGTTTGTACTCTTTGATTGCCTTCATCCAATTCTCCCTCCTCTCACTCCCCACCCCTGGTAACCACCAATCTGATCTCTTTTCCCTCTGAGTTTGTTTGTTTTTCTGGTTTTGAAATATAATCGACCTACAACAGTATTTTAGTTCCTGTTACACAACATAGTGATTCGATATTTCTATGCACTTCAAAGTGATCAACATGATAAGTCTAGTTACTATCTATCACCATGCAAATACACTACAAAATTATTGACTATATTTCCCCACACTGTACCTTTAATACCCGTGACTCTTTTATTTTGCAACTGGAAGTTTGTACCTCTTAATACCCCTTACCTACATCTTTCCTCTCCCCACCCCCTGCCTCTCTGGCAACCACTTGTTTGTTCTTTGTATCTCTAACTATGTTTTTGTTTTATGTTTGTTCATTTGTTTTGTTTTTTAGATTCCACATGTAAGTGAAATAATACAGTATTTGTCTTTCTCTTTCTGACTTACTTCACTTAGCATAATACCCTCGAATTCCATCCCTGTTGTCACAAATGGCAAGATTTCATTCTTTATATGGCTAGTAGTCAATTGAATATATATGCCACATCTTCTTTATCCACTCATCTATTGAGGGGCACTTTAGTTTCTTTCTTACCTTGGCAATTGTAAATAATGCTTCAATGAATGTAGGGGTGAATATATCTGTTCTAATTAGTGTTTGGGTTTTTTGGATAAATGCGCAGGAGTAGAATTGCTGGATCATATGGTAGTTCTGTTTTTAATTTTTGAGGAATCTCCATACTGTTTTCCATAGTGGCTACACAAATTTACATTCCCACCAATAGTATAATAGGGCTTCCTTTTCTCCACATCCTCTCCAACACTTGTTATTTGTTTTCTTTTGAATAATAGCCATTCTGACAGGTGTGAGGTGATATCTCATTGTAGTTTTTTTTTTTTTTTGCGGTATGTGGGCCTCTCACTGTTGTGACCTCTCCCGTTGTGGAGCACAGGCTCCGGATGTGCAGTCTCAGTGACCATGGCTCACAGGCCCAGCCGCTCCACGGCATGTGGGATCCTCCCGGACCAGGGCACGAACCTGTGTCCCCTGCATCGGCAGGCGGACTCTCAACCACTGCGCCACCAGGGAAGCCCTCATTGTAGTTTTGACTTGAATTTCCCTTATGATTAGTGATGTTGAGCATCTTTTCATGTACCAATTGGCCATCTGTATGTCTTCCTTGGAAAATTGTCTATTCAGATCCTCTGCCCATTTTTTATCTAGTTGTTTGTTTTTTGGTGTAGAGTTGTATGAATTCTTTGTGTATTGTGGATGTTAACACCTTATCATATACATTGTTTGAAAATCTCTTCTCGCATTCAGTAAGTGGCCTTTTCGTTTTGTTAAAAATTTCCTTTACTGTGTGAAATCCTTTTAGTTTTCTGTAGTCCCATTTGTTTATTTTTCCTTTTATCTCCCTTGCCTGAGGAGACATATCTAAAAAACTATTACTAAGACTGATGTCAAAGAGCATACTGCCTATGTTTTCTTCTAGAAATTTTATGGTTTCATGTCTTATATTTAAGTCTTTAATCCATTTTGAATTTACTTTTGTGCATGGTGTGAGAGAATAGTCCAGTTTGATTCTTTTGCATGTAGTTGTTCAGTTTTCCCAACACCATTATTGAAGAGGCTGTCTTTTCCCCATTGTATATCCTTGCTTCCTTTGTCATGATTAATTGTACATATAAGTGTGGGTTTATTTCTGACCTCTCTAATCTGTTCCATTGATCTACATGTCTTTTTTTGTGCTAGTATCATACTGTTTTGATGACTGTAGCTTTGTAGTATAGTTTGAAAACAGGGCGCATGGTACTGCCAGCTTTCTTCTCCTCTCTCAAGATTACTTTGCCTATTCAGGTCTTTTGAGTTTCTATACAAATCTTAGAATTGTTTGTTCTAGTTCTGTGAAAAATGCCATTGGTATTTTGTTAGGAATTGCATTTAATCTGTAGATCGCCTTGGATAGTATGGTCATTTTAACAATATTATTTCTTCCCATCCATGAACACAGTATGGATTTATCTTTTCATCTGTTTGTGTTGTCTTCAGTTTCCTTCATCAGTGTCTTATAGTTTACCAAGTACAGGTCTTTTACCTCCTAGTTAAGTTTATTTCTAGGTATGTTATTCTTTTAAATGATATTGTAAGTGGGATTGTTTTCTTAATATATCTTTCTAATAACATGTTATTAGTGTATAGAAATGCAACAGATTTATGTATATTAATTTTCTATCCTACAACTTTACTGAATTAATTGATGAGCCCTAGTACTTTTTGGTGGCATCTTTAGGATTTTCTACATACAGTGTCATGTCATTGGCAAACAGTGACAATTTTATTTCTTTCTTTCCAGTTTCAATTTCTTTTTCTTTTCTGATTGCTGCAGGTAGGACTTCTAGTAACCATGTTGAATAACAGTGACAAGAGTGGGCATTCTTATCTTCTTCCTGATCTTAGAAGAAATGCTTTCAGCTTTTCACTGTTGAGTATGATGTTAGCTGTGGGTTTATTTTGTATGGCCTTTATTATGTTGCAGTAGGTTCCCTCTATACCCACTTTGTTGACAGTTTTTGTCATAAGTGGATGTTGCATTTTGTCAAAAACTTTTTCTACATCTATTGAGATGATCATATGATTTTTATTTTTTAATTTGTTAATGTGGTGTATCACATTTATTGATTTGTGGATATTGAGCCATTCTTGCATCCCTGGGATAAATCCTGCTTGATCATGGTATATGATCCTTTTAATGTGTTCTTGTATTCAGTTTGCTAATATTTTGTTGAGGATTTTTGAATTTATATTCATCAGTGATATTGGCCTGTAATTTTCTTTTTTTGTGATATCTTTTTCTGGCTTTAATATCAGGGTGATGCTGTTACCCTGAATGAGTTTGGAAGTGTTAACTTCCTTTGCAATGTTCTGGAGTAATTTGAGAAGGATATATGTTAACTCTTCTTAAAATATTTGGTAGAATTCATCTGTGAAGTCATCTGATCCTGAACTTTTGTTTGTTGGGAGTTTTTTTTTTTTAATTATTATTACTGATTCAGTTTTATTGCTGGTAATTGATCTGTTCATATTTTTTATTTCTTCCTGGTTAAGTTTGGGAGATTATACATCCTAGGAATTTGTCCATTTGTTTTAGGTTGTCCATTTTATTGTTGTATATTTGTTTATAATAATCTCTTATGATCCTTTGTATTTCTGTGGTATCGGTTGTAACTTCTCCTTTTTCATTCCTGATTATATTGATTTGGGCCCTCTTATTTTTTTTTCCTTGATGAGTCTGCTTATGGTTTGTCAATTTTGTTTATCTTTTTAAAGAACCAGCTCTTAGTTTCATTGATCTTTTCTATTGTTTTGTTGTTGTTGTTGTTGTTCTCTATTTCATTTATTTCTGCTCTGATCTTTATGGTTTCTTTTCATCTATTAACTTTGGGGGTTTGGGGTTCTTTTTTAGTTTCTTTAGGTGTAAAGTTAGGTTGTTTATTTGAGATTTTTCTTATTTCCTGAGTTAGGCTTGTATCACTATAAACTTCCCTCTTAGAATTGCTTTTGTTGTATTCCATAGATTTTGGATATTTGTGGTTTTGTTTTAATTTGTTTCCAGGTATTTATTGATTTCTTCAGTGATCCATTTGTTTAGTAGCATGTTGTTTAGCATCCATTTGTTTGTGTTTTTTGCAGTTTTTTTCTTGTAGTTGATTTCTAGTCTCTTGTAGTTCTGGTTGGAGAATTTGCATGTCTTTTATTAGAATTATTACTCAGTGTTTTTTGTTTTCTGTTGCTATTGTGAAATACTTGTTTCATTACTACATTTTACATTTGGGTGTGCTTCTATACAGGATTATTTCATGCTGACTTTTTACCCAGTTAACTTACTGAATTATATTATTAGCTTTAAGAATTTAAAAATACATTTGCTTGGATTTAATAGGCAACCATATTGTCTATAAATCTCATCAATTGTGTCTTTTATTTCCCCTTTTTTTCCTTCTTACTTTACCTGTCATACTGCATTGGCTAAGATCATCAGTATACTGTTACTTTCTTATTAAGTTTAAAGGGAATACTTCTTTTTTTTTTTTTTAACTATCAAATATAATATTTGCTGCAGAGTTTTGGCACATACCCTTTGTGGTAGTCATGAAAATGTACCTTGCAGATTTACCATTTTAAGGAATGGTAGATAATTGACCAAGGGTCCCAGCTTCTGTGATCTGAACTTCATTGCTGTGTTTGCTCTGAGGTCATACTTCCCATGGGCTGCTTTCATCCAGTGACCAAACATGACAGGATACTAAGTTAAGGCCATTCCTAGAAGATATGGTATTCCACTGATGACCAGCTTTGGCTCAAGGATTCCCTGATAGTCTTTCTGAATCTCTCTTAAACTGCCCAGTGGTCTAGGATATTACTAACAATCTTCCCTTCGTCTCTCCTTTACTCAAGGTCTGACTTGCCTCATGGTCTGACACCTCTCCCAGTCTCCTGGCTCCATTCTCATCTTCTCTCATACAGGTATTTAATTAAATCCTTCTACATTTAATCTTATCCTAATGTCTGTCCCTCAGAAGACCCCAAGTAACAATCTTTATCTGATGAAAGAATAACCTTTCATTCCTAGTATTGTAGGAATTTTTAACTCTCATTTCCTTCTAGTAGATAAGTTAAATATGTTGGTTCATAGCATTAGTACTTCTCTTTAGAGGAGTACAATGTCAACTGGGACTTTATGTGAGTCTCCCTACACTTCATTTGCCTCTCTCAGGGACTTCTTTTCTGTTTGTTTGTTTGTTTTGCTTGTTTGTTTTATATGTATAATTGCTTACTTAAAGTTGGAGAAACTAGTAAGTGCTGATTTCGTTTCCATAGTTTTAGCTCCACCTTCTTTCCATTTAGGAAGAATGATGAGACCTGGTATCTTTCCTGGTTTTAGTGGGTTTCTATTTTCTCAAGTTAATGGCATGTGTTTTCTCCTGAATTCCCTACCCATACTGCTTAGTTTGTTTCCCTCCAAGTTGTTTGTAGGATTATCAATACATATTTTCAAGATAGTGTTAACTTGTCTTTCTGCATAGCTTCTAGGGTAGCATAGTAGCTGTTTGTGGATTGTTGATCTCTTCTTTCTCTGTATCGCTGGATTGCCCGTCTCACAATTTATGATGTACAATTGCATGCTATCCTTATAAATGCTGCTGTATGTTTTTTCACTTGTTTACTGAAATTTTTTGTTACTATTCTTAAATGTAAGGTAGGAATCTTTTGTAATCTTCCTTCTACAGTGTTGTTATTCCCCCAAAGTTATTTCAGTACCATTTTAACATGTAATAAAAATGAAAACAAGGAAACAATATTAATTCCAAGTGAACAGTCAACTTTGAAGTACATGATAATTTTATGATTGGAAGCTCTCATTTATTATATCAAAATTACCATCCAAGATAGCACCTTCAATTACAAAATTTGTAAATGAAACTAATAGGTTGCAGAAGTAGAATTCTAACATATGTGTTTGCCAACTGTTAGTAAATTTACTGCAATGCAAATATGTTTTCAAAATATTACATTACAATATATTTAGGAAGAGATAGGAAATACCTAAAAGACCTTCATACAAGTATATACATAAATAATCTCATACTGTGAATGAGTGAGATTCAGGAGAGAGTGAATGCAGGCATCAAGTGGATGTCTATGTACATAATTATTAGATCAGGATGTCAAAGCCTGGGGGTATTGGTTCAGAACACCTTGCTTTGCTCTGGCCCTCATGGTGAGCAGAATGCAGGGGATAAATTTTCATTCTAGGCTACACATAGTCCACACTGATAGAGAAAGAAAATAGAACTTCTAGTCAATGTGATAAAGTGAACTGACATGATAAACTCCCCCATACCAAACCCACAGCAGTAATGTAAACCCTATAATAATTTACATTTACTTAACAAACATTAAAAATATGAAAGAGCAATTATTGAGTGCTAGAAATAAAGAAGCACTTCAAATTCAGATTGATGAAGAGGAGTTTAATTGAATGGTTTATGAAGATGTTGAAAGTAGGAGAGAGTTTTAATGCCTGTGCTGGAGATAGTAATTTATGACACATTTCTCTTGAAATAACCTAATTCCATATTTAATATGATTGAATTTTTGGACCCTTCTTATTATAGCAGGATTTTATTACACATAGCAAGTCCAGAGATGAAAAATTATAGTCATTGAAATTAAAAAGTGGAAAAAATTGGAAGACGAGTTTGGTGTACTGAGGAAATCAAGCATATTGGTGAACAAAAGATAAAGAAATAGAAAATAAATATGAGTTTGAAAAAAACCTCAGAGAATAAATGATGAAGTCCAATATATGTTGAATAGGAGTTCCAGAAGGAATGAACAGGGAGACAAGGGAGGAGACAATAGCTAACAGACTAACAGATGAAAGTTTCTCAGAATTGAATAAAACTAGGAGTCATCTTGTTGAAAAAGCATCATTTTACATGATTAAGTTTATAGTAGGAAAATTAAGTCAGTGTATATTTGTGTTCAAAGCAAATATAAAACAGTTCTTATTTGTATTTATTTCTAAATATGTATAATAATTACTTAATATTTTCAACTATGCCATTATGCTTCTAAGATACAAGCAGTGAAGGGGAAATAATCCTCTGGTAGAAAGAGGTCAAACAAGCAGACATACAGATAAAAACTACAAAGATAAGAGGTATAACAGGAGTAGGTAAAGAATATTACCACTATGAGACTAGAGAGAAGAGGGCACATCTTTACCTCAAAAAGTCACAAAGTTCTTAAAATGAGATGGTACTTAAGCTCAGTTTTTCAAAAAGACAAATAACATATGAAGATTTCTGCTTTAGCAAAGTGAAAGAAATAATTCTATCCAGTATGTACATATGCATAATCATATGGGGACCCATATCCTGTTCT
Source organism: Tursiops truncatus (assembly GCF_011762595.2). Lineage (NCBI taxonomy): Eukaryota > Metazoa > Chordata > Mammalia > Artiodactyla > Delphinidae > Tursiops > Tursiops truncatus. The sequence continues at coordinate 71,578,652 of NC_047042.1, read as the reverse complement.
GGGAAATGCAGAGAGCAGGGTGAGCCTCAGACAGTGCATAGTGCTGGAAGTTAGAGCAAAGCAGAGGATGCATCCGGGTTTCCTCCACTGAAAGGAGGTGGTCCTTTGTCTAAGACAATAGTCCCATACAAAGTGTGAACTGAAGCCAGCCTGCAAACTCTCTTCCTGGTCCTCAGTGAGGTAAATAGAATGGGTGAGAGTGAGCATTTAGAAAATTTCGTAGCAGTTGGCATTACCAGGAAATTCAAGTGTATGACTATGTACTTCACAAAAGTATCAGTCTGAACAAGATTAGAAATTAAAAACAAACAAATAACAATGACAGCAAAAAACTGGTCCTTCCCCACAGATAGTTTGAGAGGGCTTCCAAAGGATTCTAAGCTGGGGAGGAGCTGTTACAGTGGGGCAACCATCACAATTTTATATATGAGAAAGATGGGCTCAGAGTAGTAAGGAAAGTTGCTTAAGTTCAAGTAACAAGTAAGTGAGGCACTGTTCTCTTTGAGTTCAATGGTATCACCTGTTTACACCTTATTGTGAATTTAAGTTATTCTGCACTTTTCTGGGAAACATAAAAAATACATCTGTTCCCTATAAAGGAACATATATGGAGCACACTTTATAGCCTCCCTTACTTTCCTCAAATACGTATAAATGAAATAAAAAATATATTTCCAAAGTCCATAATCATTTTTGGAAAGCAAGGAGACTCCATGGTAGATTAGAAATTGTGAGGAATACTGACAAATTAAAGGCATATGGTATCTAATTAAAGAAGGAAACTGTAGCTCAAGGTTTATAAAGGATGATACTGTAGCAAAAGTGAGATGATAGCAAGCATGCTTCTTTCCAGAGGTGATGGGTACCTGGAGAAAGAGAAGAAGGCACAGAAGCAAATAAAAGAGAGATTAGTTGAATTGTCACAGGCTGAGCATCCAGAAATCTCTTGCACATCTTGAGACAAGCAGCAGCAATGGGATAGCTGCGTTTCCTCCAGGTGGGGGCAGTGGAAGTAGCACGTTGAATCAAAGAATGAGAACAGTGGCCCAGGTAGATAACGCTTGAGAGAGAGAAGTGAAGAGCAAAAGCAAGCCACTAGACTTGTCACAGCTGATGAGCATGCCCCAAAACTTAGCTCACTAAAACACACAAAAGTAAAGGCCATGATGTGCTCTGCCTCTACCCTAAACAGACTGTAGAAACAGAGCCTAGGAAAGCATCTCAACTCTGAAAAATGTGCACAATAAAAAACTAATAAAAACCAAGGAAAGCCAACATCATGAATGAATAATTATCGACTCAAAAAATAGCACATCTAAGTAAGCAGAGTTAATAAATATAAGCTGTAGAGGGCTTTAAAATGTATTTACATTCTGAGAGAAATGAAAGAAGTAGCAGAAGTCATTGAAGTGGACAATTTGAATATTGGTATGAAATAAAACTTCAGTTGTTGGAATGAATAGCAGAACGGATCTAGGTGAGGGAAAATTAGTTTATTGGTTGAATGAGACAAGAAGTATTTCCAGAATACAGCATAAAATATACAAATATATACAACATTCAAGAAAACCTCATGCAGGATAGATTGAGAATTCATAGAATAAATTCAATAGCAGTTTGAGAAAGAAAAATAGGTGCAGTGGAAAGAAAGCAAGTAGAGTGTCTTAAGACTCAAGAGAGACACACATTATGAGATTGAAGAGATTCATTAATTACTCAGTAGAAATAAATTTTTAAAAAGCTCACGAAAACAAATATCATGGTTTAGAATAACAGCAAGTAAGACCTAACTGAGGAACCTTAAAACTTCTTCAGTGTGAGAGAGAAGGAAAGATACCCATATTATCTACAAATGTATGAGAATCAAATTGCCATCTGATTCCCATCAGCGCCACTGAACATAAGAAGAATGGGCAGAATAAGTTGGGAGGGAATCATAACTATTGTTTTAAACCCAGCCAAATGGCGATTCAGTGAGATTGAAAAAGACGTTTTCAGACATACTGTGTCTCAGAAAGCGTACCACCACAGATTTCTCAGAATACTCCAACGAATGAAATATAGTTGTAGTGGGTAGAATAAAGATGTAAATAACATTAATGAACAAACTAAAAATGAAAATTATGGTTAACATGTTATAATTAAAAATTAGATAATATTTCTATGGGAATATGTAAAGAAACAACCTATGTACACAGGAAAATTTAATACTTTATAACCATGGCCTGTTAATCAGTGGGTAAGAGAGTAGATTATATAATAAATGATATTGGGAGAGTTGTTCACCCACATGGAAACATGTACACATTTAAATCTCTAATAAAGCATGTATAGGATAGACAAGGACCTTTTTAAAAATCTATAATTTCTTAAAAAATAGTATGGGAAGCTATGTTTTGAACTTGGAATGGTAGGTCTTCTTGTATACACAAAAGCCATAAAGAAAAATATGTACGCATACATCTAAATAAAAATACCATACAAGTAGCAGCCTAGACAGAGTATTTGGAACATATGTAACAAATAAATTAACTTACATTTAAATGATAAAAGAATTCCTACTAATGGCAAGAAAAAAAAGTTAAGATAAAGTATATGAACAGAGTATTTTCAGAAGAGTGAAAGTACCTGATTGGTATATGTTAAAAAGTGTTCAACCTCACTTGTAATCAGGAAAATGCAAATTAAAGAACTAATATATATTTTTTAAATGTCATACTGGTGAAAAAGAAAAAGCATGATAATCAAGTGTTAGCAAAGGATAGAGGAAATAAGAACTTTGAAAAAATGTGGTGGAGATATAAATTGGAATAGCCATTCTGGATGACAATTTGTGGGTATTGATATCTGATTCCAGTTCTTAGCGTATTCTCTATAGGAGCACACAGTGTGTATACAAGAAAACGCAGATGGGGATGTTCATAATAGCGCTCTTTGATGAGATGGTAAATTTTTTAAATTGAAAGTGTTCACTTTGATTGGCTCACAATATTCAGTAGCTCCAAGGAGCATAAATCAGAGGCCAGACATCAGGTAATGAAAAGAAAACCCTTTGTCTCCAGATGACAATTTCATCTTTTACTTACTGGAACAGTTTTATAAATAAACCTAAATAAGATTAGTAGCTACACTATGAAATTAAGAAAGCAGGAGTTATGTTTTCTTCCTAGCTATGTTATCATGGGCAAGTAATTCAAATTTTCCATCAGTTAACTTCTTCAGCTGAGGGGTTTTACCTGACCTCTAATCTTAAACAACTGGAAACTCATAGCATTATCTGATTTGATTTCTTGGCTTTGGAAAGAAAATATAAATGTCTACAACAGATGATATCTATCTTTGTATCTGAAGGTGTCATAGTGTTTCTCTAAAGTATGTTTCCTCTTTGTTGATATTTTTGTTGTTATTCCTTTCCATTAGTTCTTATTTTAACTTGATTGATATATTTCATTTGCACAGGGCTGCCAAACATGATAGGAAAACAAGGTGTGAGGAAAATAAATATCAGCTACAATATAATGATAGCTGAAATAGCTGTAAAACTTAACACAAAATGTTGAAACCCAGAAAATTTCTGTGTAAGGCAATATATTTTTATATCATTGGAATGACACAAAATGGTAAAGATGAATATAAAAATACTTTCATCTATCAGTTTTATCAATCACTGTAATACTTCCAAATTGGTAATAAACCTTCCACTAGTCATGATTTGTTTATTCCCCCATGTATTCAACAACTCTTGACTAAATGCATATCATGAACAAAACACAATGCCAGGCATGGTAGATTTCTCTCTTTAGGAAGGGGGAGGGGAATAAGAAAAAGAGTAATAATTTTATTCAACACTTAATTTATTCAACCAAATATTTGGGGGGATCTCTGATGTGCCAGGTACCACTCTGGAAGTTGTGAGCACAGCAGTGAATAAAACAAACCACTTTGCTTCATGGTGGTTATATTCTGGTACATCAAGAAATGTGAAATTGTTATATTAACAATTAAAATAATTTATATTTCTAATATGATTAGCGTTGGAATCATATAATTATTTTATATATGGTCAAATTTTATTATAACTGCTATTATTTTTTTGCTTATTTTTTCCTCAGTATTTTATCTGCTTGAGGACAGTTACTCTCCCACCATGGGCCTAGTGAAGAACCTGGCACATAGTAGAAATTCAGTAAAGTTTGCTAAACAAGTAAAATATTCAGCCTCTATGCACCTCAGTATCTTCAACTATAGAAATAGGGATAATAATAGTATTACCAATGTTGATATGGTTGTGAAGATTAACAAATACTATCTTTAGAAATCTTCATATGATGCCAAGCATACGAAGCTCAATTTGTTAATATCATTTAAACATATATTTTAAAACACTATTGATAATGAACTCGAGGCAAGAGAAAATGTACTTTTAGTATATCTTTTTATCTATCTCTCACATGTGCTCCAGAGAGGGAAAAAATACTGTGCCCACCCTCTCCCATCATTCTTAAAAATCTAAGTGTAGCTTTATTCCTGATGGTAAAATTTCTGTTTCATGTTTCCTTCTTTCTGTGAGTAAATATATTTATATGATTTGTGCTAAATGCTTTTCTGCATAATGGATAATTGTTTCTAATGCTAATAATCATGCCAGCTATATTTTTTCTTTAATTGAAAATCTTTCTCCTATATATACAGTAGTGGAATTCTTTAGTCTTCTCTTCTTGAAAACAAACCACATTTCAGGGGGGTGGGGGAATGTGTTACCCTCAGAATTCATACACGATAAGAAATTCATTCCACAAGTGGAGTAAGACCTTTAAAAGACCTTTATCTACCTCACAGAATAAATTTGATATGCCTTACAGACCATTATGCCAACTCTACCTCACTGTGCATACAGATAGAACCATCTCTTAAAAGTGCTAACACTATAATTTCCATTCAGATGATGAAATTGTAATAAAAACAGTTTATTATGCTGCATTTGTATGTGATTACATATTAGATTGTAGAAAGTTAACATTTAATTTTATTCTACTAATAATCATTTCTTCAAGATCTAATAAATCCAAGAAGCTTAAAAACATGTTTAAACTAAAAGATCCATTCCATAGGGCAGTATGCCCTGCTGTTGAAACTGTATGAGAGCTCAGCTAAATACTTATATATCCCTGTGTCACTTTTACACGTTTTCTATATATTTTCCAGCGTATTTATTACTAACAATGTTTGGATACAGATCTTGACTCTTTTAAAATGCTATCTGATTCCAATTTATCCAATTTCTTATTCAGTTGTGTCTTTCTGACAAATAAATATTTTCAGGACTTAATAAATAAGAAAGAAATATTATAAGATTAACCCAAGTAGAATTCATATCCTTGGCCTATTAATTTAAGTGATTTGACAAGGGCTGTGAGGTAACTGAATTTGGTGAAATCAGACCTCTGATTAAATAATATGACTCTTTCTATGATGGGATCTACAAAGACAGTTTGTTAAATCACTATATTTTAGAGCTAAAAACGGAGAGGAACCATCTTGTTTTGAGATGGTTTGATTTTTAGAGATGAAAAAACTGATGCAATTAAGTAACACCTAAAATATTTTGCATGGTTAGGGGAAGACTTGAAATTTGGAACCCAGATGACTTTCCCCTAATTGAAATGGTCTTTATTCTGTTCTTTACCTGATCAAATTGTCTTTTTTTTTTTTTTTTTTTTTTTTTTTGCGGTACACGGGACTCTCACTGTTGTGGCCTCTTCTGCCATGGAGCACAGGCTCCGGACGCACAGACTCAGCGGCCATGGCCCACGGGCCCAGCCGCTTCCCAGCATGTGGGATCTTCCCGGACCTGGGCACGAACCCTCGTCCCCTGCATCAGCAGGCGGACTCTCAACCACTGTGCCACCAGGGAAGCCCATATTGTCTTATTTTTAATTAAGAGTAACATCTGACTTGTTAGAAGATATTTATGTGCCAAATATCTAAAAGTATTGAGCATCCAAAAAGCGGTTAAATTGAGAAAAATTACATAAGCTTACAGAGGAACGTTATATTACATTGTATGTGCATTAATATCAATGAGAATTCAATACTGAGATCAAATGTACAACATGCTGTCAAATGTTTAATAATTCTTCAGTGTCTAATTAAGTCTAAGAAAGCTGCACTTATGAGTGAGTCATTGTAATTTCATATTAAGTACAATATAATGAACTGGTATAAATAGGATAACACTGAAGAGCCAATGACTTAAGCTGATTGTCTGAAATCAGGTTTCATGCTACCACAGCCTTTTAATATCAACTTAGGCTTCTGTATAAGGCAGAAAGAAAAGAGAGATGCTACACGGTGCCACATGCAGAGGAGCTGGGTATTCATGGGCCTAAGTGATCAATATCTTTATCAGATCTGTGTAAATGTTGTGGGCAAGTACAGTTAAAGAGCAAATACCTGGATCATCTGGCTAAGCCCAATTTCAGCTCCAGAAGCAGGTCATTTCATGGAGGGCACTTGTTAGGGAGCATCGGAAACAACTGTAGAAGGCAGATGCTTTTGAGACAATATAAGGTTATAATGAGGACTCTGGAGTCAAAGAACCTGGGTTCAAAATTCCGTCCCAATACTGTCTGGTTGTATGATCCTGTACAAGCCACTCGGCCTTTCTATGCACCAGGTTTCCCATTTGTGAAAGAATATTTCTTTTATAGGGCTATTATGAGTGTTAAAATGAGGTGTACCTGTAAAAAAAAAAAACCTAGAGGAGTGCCTGGCTCATAGTAAGCATTCAGTAAGTATTAATAATTCTTATTCGTGGAAGAGCATTTTCCAAGTGGCAGTTAGGCAAGGAAATTCCTCTTTAAAACCACGAAGGTCTGTGCATTTACATTAGAGGCAAGTCCTTTAGAACTTTACTGATAATTCTGATTTGCACAGGTTCATGAAATATCAATTATGAACAAAATGCAGAAAACAAGAGCAGTTGAAACAGAAATGTAAAATTCTATTTGAGGCAAAAAAAACCTCCACCAAAGTCAACATATACCCTCTGAATGGAACCATGACCATTTGGAAACAGAGTGGATATGTGTATTTTGTAATTAATTTATCAACAATGATTTTAGGAAGCAACCCAATTGTTGTGAAGCATAGAGTGGAGCTATAAAAGCCAACAACATGAAACAGGAAGGCTGAAAGGAGGTCGAGACCAGGACCAGAGAAGCAGCACTGGCCACTTCTGGGAAGGGTTCACTATTTCTCAGTGAGGAGGGGATTATAGAACTAAAAGCAGTAGAACCATGTGCATGTATTTATTGTTTTCCAGACAGCATTTATGGAGACATTAACTATTGGTAAAAATATATAATTTATTTTACGGAGCAAAGGAAATTCTTCTCAGTTCACTATCTTTATAAAATAAAAATTGAGGGACTTCCCTTGTGGCGCAATGGTTAAGAATCCACCTGCCAATGCAAGGGACACATGTTCGAGCCCTGGTCTGGGAAGATCCCACATGCTGCAGAGCAACTAAGCCCGTGCACCACAACTGCTGAGCCTATACTCCGAGCCACAACTACTGAAGCCCACGAGCCACAACTACTGAAGCCCACGTGCCTAGGGCCCGTGTTCCACAATAAGAGAAGCCACCGCAATGAGAAGCCCGCACACCGCAATGAAGAGTAGACCCCGCTCGTCTCAAGTAGAGAAAGTCCGTACACAGCAATGGAGATCCAATGCAGCCAAAAATAAATGAATAAAAATAAATAAATCTAAAACTTGAAAGAACCTCTTCAGATACTGAATAGGGAAGCTTTCTTACTATTTCCTTCCCAAGGTATGCAGTAACTCTTTTGGTATCCCAAGTGGGTAGATTCTTGGACTTGTTACAGAATACTTCCTGGAGAGGGACCAGTCCTGTTTGGGTCAATCAGCCCTTTCAACTGTCTTCTGAATAACTCTTACAGGAATTCGTTGTAGAGAAAAGTTCCTGACCTGAAAAGACAAAAATACCCAAACTACATTAAAGGGCATTTCTTAAAATGTCTCCCCTGCTTTCAAATGTAATTACGCTCATAGTTAACAAGTATAAATATATCTCCCAGGGATATATGTAAATATATTTTATATATGGATATATGTAAATATATTTCCTAAGGAAAACTTGATTTCCCTTCCATGGACATCTCTTTCAGAGCTTTTGCTCAAAGATATTCCCAGACAGTGGAGGATCATATTCTGGTCAAGGATATTTCAATAGCTGAGATACAGTTTGGAATAACTAAACCTTTAAACAAGCTTCTAGGTTTCCTAAGTTTTTTTTAATCATGTGTAGCATCTCCAAACAGAAACAGCCAGAGTTCACTAAATGAGGTTGTTTACTGACAGTTATGCAACGGGGGTTTAATATCCTGTCTTTGCCTTCTGATAGAGTTACATATTATAACAATATCCAGAGAATTCTTTAAGTAACTCAGAAATTTGGGGGAGGGTCAATATAGCAGATAAGATTGACTGAACCCTGGAATGAAATCTGTGTTCCTTTTAGTATACAATAAATTATATATGTATTATATATATTGCATGCATGTGTGTGCATGTTTACACATATATACATACATGTGTGTATAGTACACATATATAAAAACTAGAGGAATAAACTTTATTTCTGATATGATATGGATTCCTTATCTTTAAAACTTAACCTAATTCTTACCTACTATGATAATGTTCTTCCATATGTATCAAGGGTTATTTTCTTTATTCACAGTCCTTAATATTTGTAAAATTATCTCAGTCCCTTCTGTTGCCATTGTTGACAATTTACTTCCGGCACCCATTCTTTTTTTTTTTTTTTTTTAAAGCTGGGGTTTTCTTTTTTTTCCAAGATGTTGGGGGTAGGAGTTTATTAATTTATTAATTTATCTTTGCTGTGTTGGGTCTTCGTTTCTGTGCGAGGGCTTTCTCTAGTTGCGGCAAGTGGGGGCCACTCACTATCGTGGCCTCTCTTGTTGCAGAGCACAGGCTCCAGACGCGCAGGCTCAGTAGTTGTGGCTCACGGACCCAGTTGCTCCGCGGCATGTGGGATCCTCCCAGACCAGGGCTCGAACCCGTGTTCCCTGCACTAGCAGGCAGTCTCTCAACCACTGCGCCACCAGGGAAGCCCGCGGCACCCATTCTTTTATAGGTTGATTTCTATGGTAGTTTATTCCTTCCCATCTGTACTGGATTATGTCTGTTGTGTTCATTTAATGGTTCAGGAGAGGTGTTTCTTTTTTTCTACAGTTAGGAGAAAAGGTGATCTGTTTTGTATCTGTATTACATCTCTCATCTACAGTGTTCTCTCTACCATACTGAGGCATGGGGAGGATTATTTTGTACTCTCTTGGGCTGAAAAGTAACTTTCTTTTTGAGGTGGAAGTTGAAAACTGATTCCTCCTTTGTGCCGCACTATGACACTCCTGTGTGATGCTGTTAAACACTCTCCTTGGTTGCTGGAGCTCAGAGGACAGCCTTTTGACCATCCCATGCCTACTATTGGGTGGCATAGACATTCACAGACATTACCCCATTTTATCCCCACAAGAGGTATGCACAGCAAGAAACGCATTCAGCTAGATTAACTCAGTTGCCTGAGGTCACATATCTAGTAAATTACAGAGCCAGGACTCAAAAAAGGTCCTTTGACTTTAAATCCCTTGGTCCTTCCATTATACCATATTGTTCTTTATTGAGTTAGTAATTCACCATGATACATGCATTGTCATGGAAATAAAATGTTTACGTGTTTTGTTTTTGAAAATAAAGACGGCCTACTTGGTCTGATGCTGATTAAAAACCAACAAAATATTACAAACTGTAGACACTCAGCTGCTTAACTCCTGAACAGTTCCTTAATATAGCATAGTGGAATGATTTAAGTATCTTTATCTTGAACAAACAGAATTATTTAGACTATATGGCAAGGTAATAGTGTAGGGGGTGCAGCAGGATTGAAAGTGTTAGTGTTTTTAAAATGCACTAATTATCAATTTAAAAACACTTTAAAAATAAAAATGGCATAACTAATTTATGATTTATAGTTCAGTAAACTTTAAAATTTTATTTTATTGAACTGAAATACCCTTCTGTCTTCCTCTTGTAAATAAAGTTTATAATAAAGTCCTTTGAATAAAGTGTTATTTAGGAGGAGAATCAACTATTCTTTAAATTGATCATTGTTTTTCTGCTTTGTAGAAAACACCATTTCTGCTGAATAGGCAGACGGACCCTGACTTTTACTTCTAATTAATTTTTGTATATTTGTTACAATTAGTATTTTTTTTGAAACAATATACATGATCAAGTAGCAGACCCCGAGATTATAACTCTTAACAACTGACAACAAAATGCAGGCCTACAAAATGCAGAATTCCTACCTCTTCCTGTAGAAAGCCATTTTTTCCTTCTCTTTCCCTCTCTCCCTCTCCTTAAGTCTCCCCCTTTTCTTCCTCCTTCCTCTCGCCTTCCAGTCTCATTTTCCTTCCTTTCTTCCTTCCCTTCTTTTTTACCAAAAGTTGTATTCATTAGGATCTCTCCGTTAACGAACCCATCTTGCTTCGTGCACTCTCCCGTCTACCACACACACTAGTGAGAACCTGTGTTTCCAGAGAGCAGGGCTAATACATTACCTCAGTGGACCATCTAAGCACTTCGTAGCTCTAGCACGCTGGTGGGAAATTATTTAATATTTGAGCTGTGACTGAGGTTACTGTGTTAGATGTCGGTGCTGCCCTTCACCATACAATGTGCAGCCCAAGGCTTCTTGACGAGTGCCCGTCTATGAAAGTCGATAGGATACATTGTGGGAAACACTTTCAGAGAACATTTTCAATTGGGAATAATGCGATAAAGCCTCTTTTTCTCTTTGTGCTATTTCTAATTAGAAACACCAGAGAAAGAATGTTTCTTATCCTGTTCTCTCTCTGTTCAAGTATGCGCATAGGGCCAAGAGAGCAGCTGAAAATAAAGGAGAGGCTCGGAGTTCAGAGTGACCAGCAGAGCAGGTCCCTTTCATACCTCCAGGTTGATTAGATCTTTCAAAATATTTGGACCCAACTTCAAGTGAAGACAAATACTACATCTTGGAAATATCGTACTGACATCCCTGATAAAGCTATTTCAAGTCATTAGGAAATTCTGCGTTGTATTCCCTAATCAGAGTGTATTCTGAATTTCAAGTTCAAATGAGGATTATGGAGAACTATGATGCCTTTTCCCCCCTTTTGCTCGGTGCACTTTCTATTTTGGCGTTCTTCATATTGCCATTTTATGAAGAAAGATAATCCTTTTCACATCCCAAAGGCTCTATTCTTCTTTCTGCTACATGAAAATGTCTGTTCATGACAATGTTGCTTATAAAAGTCTTCTATTTGAAAGCTCAGCCGATAGTCGAAATTCACTTTTTTGTTTCTGGTAGAATTGTTTCCACTTTCTCTGATGGGCTGTTTTTACAAGCAGGTGCTGAATTGTCCCTCCTTTCGCCCTATCCTGACTAGATCACACTGGGCAGACCTACATGTAGGCTTAGCCTCTTATGCTCAAGTATTTTATGCTAGCACAAATCAAAAAGTATGACAAATTGCAGAGAGCAATTTGGCATTGTTGTTCCAAACTTAGAATATCCTGCCAATGATATAGCACTTATAGCCTCCTGCTGGCTGACCAGCTATGCGTGATTTCCTTGCAGTTTGCTGCCATGATGTTGTGTGCTGGTGGAGAATAAGATATACTGATTGGAGGTAGGCCAGTTGTTTCATTAGGCATATAAATGGCCACACTGAGCTTTGGGACAGATCTATGTATTACTCATTATAATCATCACCAGCTTCAAGAAAGAAAAAAAAAGACAAACTCTTGCTTTTCTTGCATTGCAGTGACAGGGTCCCCTTCGTCTGAGATCCCATAGGTTTTATTCAAACATTATTTGATTCATTCTTGTAATACTCTCTCAAGGTCAAGGGTAAGCATTGCCAACTTTATTTTACAAGACATGGGTTTTTGGCAAGGAAGAGGTTTGGCAAACAGAGAGATTATGCCAGGTCCTGTTAGAAACATAGCTGGGGATGTCTCAATGCAGGCAATGTTATTCTGTCATTAAAACTTTTCAACAGGAATGTATGCAGGTTTTAATGACTGATACGGATGAAACTATGATTTTACATCAAATGAACAAATACATACTCTTTGCCTATTATGTACAAGATTCTGTACTAAATCATGTTCTGATGATTTTATTTCCAAGCATAGGAGGCGGTTAGCATTTTACCGTTTGCGTTTGCAGTTAAGCATTTTCTCTGTATGGCTTTATTTGAGCAATGATTTCATAGCTTGTGTTTTTCCTCCCTTTGGGATCATTGACAGTATTTCATTTAAGTTTCTTAAACAAAAATGGTATTTTAAAGAAAATATAGTTTTTATACATTAGTGAAGCTATTCATATCTTACGTGTTTTCACTTTTCTTCCAATAATTGAAAATAAGCAAGGCCTATTGGGATTCAAGGAAAACATAAATCGTGAGACAGTATTCCCCTACACAGTTTAAAAAAAAACATTTTATTTTGAATTAATTTTAGATTAAAAAGAGTTATAAACATAGTACAGAGAGTTCCTGTTTACACATCACCCAGCTTCCCCTAATGTTAACATCTTACCCAACATTTATCAAGACTAAAAATGTAACATAGGTACAGCACTATTAATTCAATCATAGACTTATTTGGATTTCACCAGTTTTTCTATTCCAGGATCAAATCCAAGATTCTGCATTGCATTTGTCATGTCTCCTACTCTCCTACAACCTTTGACACTCTCATTCTTTCCTTATTTTTCATGACTTTGATATTTTTGAAGCATTTACAGCCTTTATGAACCTGGAAAATAACACAGTTTATATCTGTGTGATAAATGATGAAATACAGTTATTTTCATAAAGAACTTTTTGTTTAAACTCTTTTCCCCTCTCATCAATTCTTATATTCATCTTCAACTCTATTTGATTCATTTTTATTGTAATAGGTGCGTAAGAAAAATGTTAAGATTAAAAGAAAGGCCAAAATTACACGTAGTCATGGAAATTTTATACTAGATTTCAGCTTCCAAGACCCCCCTTTAAAAGAGGAAATGGGGGATTCCCTGATGGCACAGTGGTTGAGGGTCTGCCTGCCAATGCAGGGGACACAGGTTCGTGCCCCGGTCCGGGAAGATCCCACATGCTGCGGAGCAGCTGGGCCCGTGAGCCATGGCCACAGAGCCTGCGCGTCTGGAGCCTGTGCTCTGCAATGGAAGAGGCCACAACAGTGAGAGGCCTGTGTACCGCAAAAAAAAAAAAGAGGAAATGGACCCAAGAGAAAGTGACTTACCCTAGTTACCATAGGTATTTAGTGACAGAGCAGGACTAAATATGGTACCATCTATATTAATACATTACTTCATAGCTAACAAATTGCCCACATAAATATGATTTCCCTTGGTTTTCACAAAAATTCTTTGTTCCTGGAACATACTAGGTGAACATCTGTCTCAGAGATTTCACTCCAGCTGTTTTCTCTTTCTAGAATGTTCTTCCCATAGATATCTCTTGGCTAATTCTCTCACCACTTTAAAATACTTGATCCAATCTCAGATTCTCCTTGACACTTACCCCAACTATGTTCTTGTGTTCAAGCTGTACAGCCCCCACCCATAGCACCCCCAACCTCTATTTCCCTGATTGAATTTTTATGAGGGTATTTCACCTTCTAGGATACTATATGCCTTTTCTTTTATTAAATTTGGTACCATATTGTCTGTTTACCTCTCTAGTAAGCTCCAAGAAGTTAGAGTTCTTTGTGCATTGATGAATTCAAGGCAACTAGTACAGTGCCAGACATGTAGTGGATGCTCAATAAATATTTTTTATATAATAAATGAAGACATGATATAAGGATAATCAATATATTATAAATTATGTCCAGAGAGTGTAGAGCTTTGCCCACTGTCATACAGCCAGGAATTGGTATATTTTGGAAGAGAATCATTGTTTTCATTTTAAAATACAGAATGCAGATTGGTCAGTCTCTCTGTAGAACCCAAGAGCAATCAACAGGTGTTAGCATAGATGCTCTCCAGGAAAACAAACTGGGACATAGGAAAGCATATTGTTTTCCTTTCTAAAATCCATGAATAATGTTCTTACCTTTCTTATGTGAGTGCTGATATGTCAGTATCTACACTCTGCTTCCTTCTATGTACTTATATATCCTCTTTGAAGAGAAAATACTTGCTTAAACCACACACACAAGCACATGCATACACAGATATTTTTTTAAAACTGAGTGAACACATTCTATGAACATTTCTGTAAAGTGACAAAAGCTTGAATGAAATAATGATAATAGCAATCATTTCTTGAATATCTAGTATTAATGAGATCATATTGGGCATTTTACATATATTATCTAATTTAATGTGTCATACAGTCCATAAATATGGTCAGATAAATACCCTGCTGCTTACAGAGAGTAAATAGCTTGCCCAGGTTCACCCAGGAAATGACAGAGCTAAGATGCAACCACTAGTCTATCAGGGTGAAAAGCCCACATTAGAGACAATCTATCTTCTCCCTCCTATTTATGCTTGTTTGTCTGTCAAAGGAATCAAACCAATAACAATTCCAATGACAGTCTCTGCACAACATTTGAACATTTTCAAAGGGCTTCTCACATTACTATTCAATATAATTGTCTCAGTAATCCTAGATAGTTCATATATTATCACAGTTTACAAGTTAAAAAAAAGATTAGTAAAGCTGTTATGAGTTGATAATTTGTTCAATAAACTTTTTTGAGTTCTTACCCTATGATAGATTTGCAACTATTTGAGCCCAAACACTTTCAGCATGATCGATTTGCCTCACAGGATTTGTTTTCTCTTAGTACAATTTTGGTTCACCAGGTTCTACTTTTTCTTCACTTCCTGTGAATATCATTTTAAGAGAGTAGAGTCCATTCTAATTCAAATAATTACATATCTAATACACTAGGGAAATAAGGGTATTTCATAAACTAACACGTCATCACCTGGATGAGACATATTTTCCCTCATTACCTAGATTCAGAAAAGACAGAGACTTCCAGGGATCTTCTTGATAGTTCATACCTTCCTTGAATAGGAAGATGTCCAGACAGCTCTTGGTAGGCAACTCTAGGCTTATTTGAATTCATCTAGTTCTTGTCTAGACTCCCTCAGTAGACCTGGCCATCATAGCACTCATTGAATTAAAATGATAGGCACCCTAAATCACAACCAGAGCCAGAGGGAATGGGAAGGCCATGATATCAGACTAAGTTATGACATTTAGGTTATTTTGTATTAGGCTGAACTCTTAACCAACCTCTGAGCGACTGAATTACTCACCTGAGACACTTGTCTGTAATCTGATATTGCCTTTGAAGAAAGTAATGAGACACTTGAAAATAAATATGTTTTTAATCATGGTCAAGGAAGTTAGGTGATCAATGAATGGGAGTAAACACAACTTGATGTAACATCTTAGATATATACTTTCAATAATATATTTATATAAAATAATTAGCAATTAAAGTAACCATCTATTAATAGAGAAATAGCATAAGAAACAAGAACAAAGTAAATAATAACATATATACTTTTGGCTACTTTATGTCCTATAAATGTACAGGGTATTCCTATAGCCATTTCAGATTCCACTGAACACTTACTGAGCACCTCCTATAGGATAGGCACTGTGGTAAGTGCTGGAGATACAAAGATAAATAAGGCATGATACCCGAACAATACAGTCTGGTATTAGAAATATGTGTAAATATATAATGTCTCTACAATGTGGTGGGAAATATAATAAAAATATACACAGGGAGCTTTAGAAGCAACTAATCTGGGAGATTATGGAAGCTTTTCTGGGTGAAATGATCTGAGTGAATTGTTTCAGACCCACTCACATTTTCCCTGCCTCTGTCTTTCCCAGTTCCTCATAGCTGGATCCACTGATGCTCTTCTCTATTTCCGTTATCTCTGAGTTACTGATATCATATTAACTATGTTAGGAGTATTTAAGTTGTTCCACCTTATTCCCTGGCATGCTCTTTAAGGCTAAAGCCAACGATATGGAGTTTGACATTATGTCTCCCTCCACATAGACTACATAAACAAGGAGCCTGTGGCTCTCTCTTGCATTGGGATAAAGTATCCACATCCTAAATCTTGAATTCTTATATTGAAATGCCCCCACTTGGATAACTGGAAGTCAGAACCCATTTCTTGTCTCTAAGAGACCTTGGTGTAGCCTGCTTTACCAAAGGTGTGTGGTGAAAAGGGAAAGAGAATCAGATTGAGATTGAGATAGATATGGATAGGAAGTCTGTCTTTGCCGTCTACTGTCATTCTTTCACTCAGAGATAATTTGTGGAGATCTCAGTAGATTCCAGTTGCTTTGTCAGGAACTGTGAATATTATTATAAAAAGGAGAAAGTCCTTGACCCTGAGATTTTATGTTCTAGAAGTGGGGCAATAGAAAGTAATATCAATAGTAATAATATCAATGACAATGAGAGTGTATTAGTTTGCTAGGGCTGCCATAACAAAGTGCCACAGACTGGGTGGCTTAAACAACAGGAATTTATTTCACTGTTTTGGAGGCAAAAGCCCAGGATGAAAGTATTGGCAGCATTGGTTTCTTCTGAAGGCCTCACTCCTTGGCTTGTAAGTAGTCCGGTGTCTTCTCATGGTCTCATTCCTGTGTATCTCTGTGTCCTAATTCCCTCTTATTATAAGGACACCAGTCATATTAATTTAGGGCCCACCCATATGATCTCATTTTACTTTAGTTACTACTTTAAAAACCCTATCTCAAATATAGTCACATTCTGAAGTACTGGGGTTTAGGACTTCAACATGTGAGTTTTGTGGGGGACATAGTTCAGCCCATAACAGAGAGTAAGAGATGGTGCTGAAGGCAAATTTAGGGTGCTTTATAAAGAAATGGTGTGGATTGGTGGGGCGATTCAAATAGCATGGTCAGAGGAGTCCTCTCTGAGGAGATGAGAGTTAAGACCCAAAGCTAGGAATGAACCTGTTGTGTTCTTATCTAAGGGGAGGGTGTGCCAGGCCCAGGAAACTGTAAAGCCCATGAAAGAGAGCACTTACAGTGTTTGGGGACCTGAGAGTGATAGAAAGTCAGGTAGTGTTAGGAACATGGTGAATCAGGAACAGAATGCTATGAAAATGAGGTCTGTAAGTTGGGTAAGTTTCTAAATTTTACTGTTTGCATTTCTATAGCTATAAAATGCATACAATAGAACCAACCACAGGGAATTGTTGAAAGAGTTAAACTATATAATAATGAACAGTTCTAGCATCTAATTGATGCTCTATTTTTAAAAAAGGACTTAAAAAAGAAGTAGCGTTTTCTTTTTTTTTTTTTTTTTTTTTGCCGTACGCGGGCCTCTCACTGCTGTGGCCTCTCCTGTTGCGGAGCACAGGCTCCGGATGCGCAGGCTCAGCGGCCATGGCTCACGGGCCCAGCCGCTCCGTGGCATGTGGGATCCTCCCGGACCGGGGCACAAACCCGCGTCCCCTGCATCAGCAGGCGGACTCTCAACCACTGCGCCACCGGGGAAGCCCCTGCGTTTTCTTTTTTTCGCACATCATCCATTACGTTTGAAATTACACTCCAGGACATTCACTACTATAACTAATTCTGACCTAACTCCAGCAAAATGGAGGTGGTTTAGTCACACGTTTTCTATCACCTGACCAGCCTCAGTCACTTTACAGCTGCCATCAAAATCTGACAAGCCCATGATCACTGCTCTAAAATACCTTCATTAAAAATATCCTTATCAAATATACTGTCAAAAAAATCAGGATTTGATTTGCTGTGTGGTTAATCTCCAATTAGTTTTGGAAAATAAAGTACATTATAATCACTCTTCAACTATTAAAACAATTTGAAATTTGGTAAATTTATACTTATATAAAACAATGCAAGTGTCTTTTTAGATAATTATATCTAATCAGTTGTAATGCAGTGTATTTTAAATCCACTAAGATATATTTCAAAATATCAAATATGCTGTTCACTCACTTATGTCACATGTATTAGGAAGTAAAATACAGGCTGTAACATTCTCTGCAAATTGAAAGTTTATTAACGAGGGTGATAAATTAATGATGTTTTAGAAGATGTAATTTTTGTTTCAAAAGAGAGGGTAGACAGGTTAAACTGGATTCAGATATTTCTTTCTTACAAACTGTGATACCTCAAATTACCCTTTATTTCATTCAGTTATGACGCTTTTTTATTCTAGTGGTTCTTTTCCTTTCTGAAGCAGACTTTAAGGGAACATTCTACACCACACTGAATTGTCAGCATTGCCCCTGGGTTGTTCAGATAAGAGTGATACTCTGAAACATGTTTTGGACTTTCCATGAAAACATAAGATATCTGCAGTGTCATCCACATTGATTTTGTAGTTCTCTGAGAAATGTTTCTACATACAGAGTCAGCATTTCTGAAGCATTTCTTCCTTTCTACAAAATATTGTCCAGGTTTCCAAAAAAGTTCCTTCCAAAAAGTGTGTTGAAGATTTTGTTATATTTTTAAAATCACAGTGACTTGTAAAAAACAGAATTTTAATAAATTTTGGTTGGATTAATGAATACATCTCAGAATGTCCCATAATGTGATTTGCAGTGTTATTGTAAAAATGATTTGCAACTAATTTTGAGTTATTTGCTAATGAAAGAATTTTAGAGATTCAGTAATAAAGTAGGACAGGTAATTATAGTAACTATGACTTAAACTTAACTTTAAATTCACTTTGTGAATTTTTATCCCTATTATGTGCACATTCCTCCAGTTTTTTTAAGGCTCTAGGTTACATCTAGACCTGGACCAGAGATGGCAGATAAGATTTTGTCTTGAGGTACCATATTAATTATTGGGTGGTACCCTTCTGAAGCCCAAAGATTAGGAGGAATATGAGGTTGTGCCCAAGCTCATTAGGGCTATGATGATTAGTTCTGTCTGCCTTGGAGGCTGGAAGGAAGTATTAACATGGCATTCCCCACTCCTGAATTGAGGAATATTTTGTAGCAGATTAAATTTTTCATATTCTACAATTGTTTTACCCTTTGGTGGCACGTCTCCTCTATCACC
Organism: Tursiops truncatus; assembly: GCF_011762595.2. Taxonomy (NCBI): domain Eukaryota; kingdom Metazoa; phylum Chordata; class Mammalia; order Artiodactyla; family Delphinidae; genus Tursiops; species Tursiops truncatus. The sequence goes on along the minus strand of NC_047042.1, from coordinate 71,559,438 downwards.
CAGCACTCTTACATTCACACTCCCTATTTTCTTTTCAAATTTTGCTCTCAGGAAGGAATAAAAAACTCATTAGTGATACCAATAACAATAATTCTTCTCATTTTGAACATTTTCTATCAGGCACTGTGCAAGATGCTTTGCATGCATTCATGAAAAGTAAAATGATTATGGAATAGGAATTATTCCTAATTTATAGAAAAAGCTTAGGTAATTGCGTAATCTCAGAGCAATACGTGCTCAGTTCAGAATTCAAGCCCAAGTCTTTCTGACTCCAAATCCTGTGATCATAACTATTACACTTACCAAGAGAGTTTAATGACGTTGAACCTCAGGACACATGAATATCAATACGGATCAAGGCTATCAGTAGAGAGGTCAATACGAATGATGAGATCTCACTTATTTTCTGGTAAATGAACAGTTATGTTTTGTACAGTTTTTGACATTTCTCCAAAGCCAACCCATACAGAACGGTAGTACTTGGTTAATAGAGTCAAAGGGCTCCGTACATGGAGATACCTTAGGGCCCATCCTTTACAACATCCTGATTTTTTAGATGAGGTGATAGGGCTTGGAAAGGGATACAGTGACTTTCCCTGATTCATGAAGACAGTTAAAGAATGAAATAAGACTAGTACCCAGGTAGTCTGATTCTAGATCCTGGATACTTGCTATCACCTCAGTTTACTTTTCCTGAGCAGATGTCAAGTAATTCCAGAAAGGAATCCCATGATCAGGGCAGAAGAAAGAACATAGTATTAAAATTATTCCATGGGTTAAATAAAAAAAAAAAAATAAGACAAAACAAGACTAAGTAGCTTAAAAAGAAGAAGAAAACCTGACTGGAGTATTAGCAAATGAAAAAATTTCTTACAGTACTCACCATCTAAAATTACATCTTTATTGTATAGAGTTTTAGTACTTACTCATTGGACAACAGACAACATTTTAAAGAAAGGAACAATATAAATTATATCCCTCTTCTCAAGAATAGACCTAATATAATTGCTTCAGGTGTCTATTCACTTTGCATAGCAGATATCCTAAAAGTTGATTGTGATATGATTTGAGATCGCTGGATGTTTTGTACAGAAATTGTTTCAAACAAAACCAGAGAGGAGTCACCTTGGCCACTGAAAGTCCTGGGAATGTGACAACAGCACTCCTGCTACTGTTGGAGAGAGTCCCCTATAGTCTTGAGATATTATAGTAGCTTGTGATTCATGAATTAGGGACTCAGGTTTTAGGAGCAGAGACAACACCAACGGCCCCATGATGCCTGGTGACATTTGAAGGAATCTGATTCTTAGGATTCAGATGTAATGACCAAATGGACTTCTCATTCTAATTGTCAAAAGGAAGCCAAATTGCTGGATTACTCTGTTGCTAGTACAGAGAAAAGAACACCACAGTGTATCATGGAACTCCACCGGGTTAGAAGGCTTTATGTGTAGCATATTTTAATGCCAGGTTTAATCCTGGATTTAAAAATAAAACTCATAAAAATACAATGATTTCATATACCATCTTCTTCTCTCTTTTAAACCTACTACCCATAGGTGTACGACTTAATCTTTGGAAATGGCTGGTCACAGGATTGAGGTTTTTTACTTAAAATAGTATGTGTGTGGGGTTGGGGGAGGTGTGTTTTGACTGGCTAAAGGTAACAGGCACTCATATAATTAAATTATCAGCAGTTAGGAGAAGATGAACCAATCATAGATCTTTAGTCTTCAAATATCTTTTCAAGTCAGAAACTGTAAACAATGAGAAAATTTTCACTTCTCACATAATCATAGAATCAGGATTTTTCTCTTGGAGTTAACAAAATGATTACTTCCAGTTTTAGTCAAGAACTATAAATCTTAAGAGGTGAAACGTCAAGTTGGTGAGAAAAGGCATCCTCTCAGGTGGAAAATTCTCTAGATTAAGTTAATGTTCAGTGATATTTAGGTATCCATTTTGATAAATCTGTAGAGGCTGTGTCTCACTGAGAAATTAAGTGTTAAGTGAATAGAAGAAAACAATTATAAATACAACTGAGATTTTTTTCAGAAGATGAAACAAAATTAATAGGTTTGGCAATATCTATGAAACATGATGATGTTAAAGCATATTGTATTGTGATTTCTCAATTAGTCAGTATTTTAAAAATTATTGTAGCATGCAGTAAACTTCTAAATTAATGAATTTTCAAAAGAAGATAAAAGATCAGTTTGAAAATCAGGAAAATTAATCTCAGCTTCTGAAAGGCAAAGCATCTAGCTTACCTTACCTTTCAGGTAATTTTGAGGCTGCCTCTCTTCCTAATGAGTCTTAATAGTAATATTATGGAAATTAAAAAATAATTAATGCACTAACTGATTATAGGTTTACAGATTCAACCTTTTCTTGCCATGAAATCCTGATTTGATGACTGAAATAACAGAAGAATTCATGTAGTTTCTAAAGCCTACAATAGAAGTATTTTCACTTCAGGCATTTTAGTACATAAAATATTTTCATAAGCAGCAAATTACAAAGTAAGAGACAGAAAATATTTGGTAGCTTATAAGAAGCATCCCTGGACCTAACCAGCTAGCTATCTCTGAAGCCGTCTCTTCTTTTGTATCCAGGAAAGGTTTACAGACAAATTGTCAGTTGTCGGAAGGTTAGACATGAGTTTATTTTGTTGTTTTTTGGCCATTAGTAACGAAGAAAGTCTTGCCTCATTGACAGCTATTCACTGACATGTTTAAAGATGCAAATGGATCTTTTAGGCTCTTCCTTAAAATAAGAATGAAGTAAAAATAGGATTCTATATTTATCAAATGCCTTGAATGCACAATGGTGTAATTTCATTGAATCATTCTGAGGACAGTATATTCTGCCTTATTTGTCATGGTTAATATAGATTTCCTCTCTCAATCTTATACCCAAATGATGCTCATTTATCACAGTGGTACTTGTATACATACATAATAACTAAGCCTCTGTATTGTACAAAGAATTTAATTCTAGTGTAAAAGTCCAACAGCAAATAGCAGAAACTTTCTTAAGGGATTTCAAGACTTGGTTAAAATGTGAGGCAACGGTATTGGGATTTTGTTAGCTGATAGGAAAAGAAATCTTTCAGCTATCACAAGTGATGTCAGAAAGATATTTCTGTGAACAGGGAACACAGCAGGATTTACTTACAGGTTGTCAGGGACAGGGGTGGTTGAAGCTCTTCCCTGTGGTATTCATTCATTTCTTGAGTGCTGTTACAATTATTTGCTTCCGCCAACATGATCTGAAATGCATACAAAAAAGCATATAAGTATTTGAATTTTCAATGAAAATCTCAATCCTAATTAACTATAAATCAGTAAAGCCTGGTAGCCTGAGGTAGGTTAAAATGAGAACTTTGTACATGAAAGGCTACATATGCCCTAAATCTAAGAATTTCCTAGTTGCAAACCTCCAAATCACTACATGCAACTTTCTTGACTTCAATTACCTTCCTAAGAGAAGTGAAAGCAGGTTAACCAAGCCAAATAGGAGTCTGCGTCATCAGAGAATAAGTCTTTTTTGTTGTTGTTCATGTAGCAAATGCCATAAGTTTTAAGGGGAGTAGACTTCTGGGCCTGTCACGTGAGAATGTGGAGTGAACAAAGTTAGAATTTATGCTCTCCTGATTAGCTGAATTACACCCCTGGGGCCTTAGGCCTCGAAGGGGTAGTGTTCCTTTAGCAGTTTCTTTGTGCCACTCTTCAGAAACTTAGCACATTACTGCTTCATCAAGTTATCAGCATGCTTATTTTATCTTCCCTTGTATTGTAAGACAGAGTTCTTTAAGGTCAATAGCCATGACTTATACTTCTTTGTAGGTATATTTACAGTATTGCCAATTACTGAGCATTGCAATAGATGATGCTCAAAAACGCATAATTTCTTTTAATAAAAGAGACAAGGTATGCTATCAATTGACAGGAGGGAAGCATTCTCAGACACTTCATCAGGATAGACTATTTCAGACATTTGCCAAGATTCCTATCCTGCGACATAACTGCACTTTCTATTAGATTTACTGGTTTTGTTTGTTTTCTTTTCTGCTCATCTCAAATCAGAGGTAAGTGGACACTGGCACAGGAATAATCACTGCAAAGTATGACACCTGGCTCTCCAAAGTTATGGTCCCCTCTCTTCAAATCGGAACGTGGTCACGAAGGCCGTACTATATACAGCAGCTTCCCAACGAGGACAGTGTGGTGTGCACGTTGAGGAATATCATGGAAGGCAGATGGGGGCTGTCCACACCGCAGCCTCCCCAGTTCATCTGCTATAACAATTACATTTTTAACTATGCCAGATGCTGTATCTGAGCATTTTCCTGTTTTCAGTTATTTTATTTAATCCTACATAGAAGTTTGAATAAGGTCTTATAATCCATATTACAATGTTTATATAAAAACTGAGGAGTTAAAATAAAAACCACTGGGTATGATTTGGCTCTGTATAATTTTAATATGAAATCTCCTTTTGTCAAAATAGAGAGTTCTTCTGGTATTTGATGAACACCAGACATAACAGTACACTGTTTACTCACCCTTCCATGAAAACCAGCTCATTGAAGAGAAGATTGACCATTTAGGATCTTTCTTTTTCTTTTTCTCTGTCCCTCTCCAGTGAATTGACTATGTTGAGTTTGAACCAAAACTACATACTACAGACAGGTAGTGGGGAAGTCTGCAAGTCTTCACTTTCTGACATCTTTTTTTTTTTTCACCGTGTTTTAAAGTTTATTTTTTAGGAGGCACTGGGAAACTGCATGGAGTCTTTAGAAAGGATTTAATGTCAAATGGGTTAAGTTCTTTTTTAAAATTTTATTTTATATTATGGTTGATTTACAATGTTGTGTTAGTTTCAGGTGTACGTCTGACATCTTCTTGAGAGAAAAATATGATTCTGTTTTTCTGATTTTCTCCTTTTACATTACAGGGTTACTGGTAGTTTCTGCTCACTCAGCTCCTGAATCCTAACATTACATTAGTAAAGGTATTTACTGTAATATTTACAATATTGCCTTCATTGCCTACTTGTTCAGAGAGTGGATTCGGGTATGTGGTTCAGTCTCTAGTTGATTAAATGATAATGAAGATATCAATCATACTTCAAACAAAATATTACTGGGAGATTAGAGTATATTTAACCTGGAGTTATTGCATTTATCTAGGACAGTCTTGATCATATTCCTCAATAGTTATTCTCACTTGTATATTCTGTAAATAAAAATAGCACTATTTCTGAGCTTGTTTGGAGCTCTTTGGTGATAGGGCAGTGCAGAGAAATTGATGTTATACTTGGTAAAGTGTTAGTTGCCTTGGAAATTACCTGTCTTAATTATCCTATACTGTTTCATCTCTTGACTATGATATCATCTAATTTTCTTAGAGTTAACCTTTAATTTCCTTTTTATTTTTAACACAATATTTTAATAAACTATTTTAATAAATTTGCCTTATAAATCTTTTACTCTTGGAACAGTTTCTGAAGACTATCAGAATGTTGTAAAAATTTTTTTTTTTGTCAATGTATATTAAGTGAACAAGATTTGCTCAAGATATCTATAATGTAACCTTAGTCTGCTCAGGCTGTCATAATAAAATACCATAGGCTGGGTGATTTAAACAACAAAAAGTTATTTCTACAGTTCTGGAGGCTGGAGGTTCAAGACCAGAGTACCAGCCTGAACGGGTTCTGGGAGGCACTTTCTTCCTGGCTTGCAGATGCCATCATATCTCTTTGTGCTCACATGGCCTTTCTTCAGTACAAGTGCATGGACAGAGAGAGGGGACTCTCCCTCTTTCTCTTCTTATAAGGTCATCAATCCTATTGAATTAAAACCCCACCCTTACAACAACCACTTTTAACTTTAATGACCTCCTGAAAGCACTATGTCCAAATACAATTATATTGGAGGTTAGGGCTTCAACATACGAATTGAGAGTAGGGGACACAATTCAGTCCATAGCATTCTGAGTTTTATACATTTCTGATTTGTACCCTACTAACAACAAGCGTTTTGATTATGCGTTGTTTGACTGATTGATCGATTGAGTAACCTGTGCATTCATCAAACACTTGTAGACAACTTCTTATATGTCACGCAATATACTGATGTTGAAGTTATGAAGATTAAAAGAAGATTATTTTTGCCTGCTCTGAGTCCAAGTATAGTGGGGTAATCAGTCAGGTACAAAGAATTAATGTACAGTATGGTTAATTGCTATAATCAGGAGACTTGAGCAGTAGAACTTAGTTGAAGGAATGAGAGAAGGGAAACAAGAAGTAAATCCATAAGGATGTAGAAGGCTTGAGTGACAGTATTAACCAACTTGAGATAATTGAAATTTATAGAACATTCCAACCAACAACAGCAGAATACACATTCTTTTTAGGCCCATATGTGGCATTCAGTAAGGTATATCATATGCTAACGTTAAAAGCTAGTCTGAATGAATTTAAAAGAATTGGAAATCATAAAAAGCATTTCAGTGACAAAACAAATAAATGAGAAATCTGTGACAGAAAAATACCTGAAAACCTTCCAGATATTTGGAAATTAAAATATACATTTCTAGCTGATTCATGAGTCAAAGGTGAAATCATAATGGATATTAAAAATACTTTGACCCAGATAAAAAAAATTAGGTACATTAAAATTTGTTTCATGCAGCTAAAGCAATGAGTATTAGCCTCAGTCTCTTTCCTTAGGGAGTTAAAATCCTTGGATGATCAAGAACTAGGGGGAAGCTGAGAGCTCATTCTGTTTTGCAGAAGCATTTTGATCAATATATTGTATTAGAAGCAATATATTGGGGGGATGGGAGGTAAAATGTAAGGTTTAAGTTTTATTATTTTAACTTCTTTATTGAGAAATAATTTTCATACATAATAATGTATCCATCTTAAACATACAGTTTGATGAGTTTTGGCAAATGAATAGGGCAGTAAAACCGCCAAGATATGAAACATTTCCATCACCCAAAAAATCCCTCATGTCACTTTCAAATTGATCTCCTTTCCCCACTCCCAGCCCCAGACACCCCCTGATCTGCATTCGTCCCTGTATTTTCGCCTTTACTAGGATTGCTTATAAATGGAATCATTCAATATGTAGTCTTTTTGTCTGTTTTTTTTAATCACTTAGCATAATGTTGTAGAACTTCATCCATGCTCTATGTATTTCTGTTTCGCTCTTTTATAACTGAACGATGTTCATTTTTAAAGATATACACAATTTGTTTTGCTGTTGTTAGACATTTGAGTTGATTCCAGTTTGGGGCTCTTATGAACAATGCGCCAATGTACATTTCTTTACAAGTCTTTGCGTGGATATAAGTTTTTGTGTCTTTTTTTTTTTTTTTTTTTTTTGCAGTACGTGGGCCTCTCACCGCTGTGGCCTCTCCTGCTGCGGAGCACAGGCTCCGGACACGCAGGCTCAGCGGCCATGGCTCATGGGCCCAGCTGCTCCGCGGCATGTGGGATCCTCCTGGACCGGGGCACGAACCCGTGTCCCCTGCATCAGCAGGTGGACTCTCAACCACTGCGCCACCAGGGAAGCCCAGTTTTTGTGTCTTTTGAGTGAGTTGCTGGATCGTGTGGTAAGTGTAAATTTCCCAGTATCTTTCCTAGCCCTGAGTTCTACCCTTGGACACCTCAAGCTAGTAAGGCATTCACTTTTTACCTTCCAGAGCTGCAAGTGGTTTGGGGAATGCACTTAGTCAAGGGTGAGCATACTTGAAAATCTCACCAAGAGCTAGTTTCCCTTTCAAAGGTAGATCTCCTTGTAGTTTCTACCTGCTTTTTCCCCTGTGGGTTCCCATGCTCATGTGTAGTTTACAGACAGCCAGGATTTGAGCAGAATTTATATTTGTATTTTTAAATCTTAGTCGTTCCATGTTGGCTATTTTGCTTACAGGATTTCTCCCTTAAATATCCAGCTGGTCTGCTGTTGCTTTGTACTTTATAATCTGCCACCTTGAGCTGCTAAGACCGTGGTTCTTCACCTAGTTTGAGGATGTAGGATGGCTTATGAAGTACTCAAGGCAAGAAAACCACAAACTCGCAGTTCTTGCCTGATACAGCAGCTATCTTTTTGAAAGTAAACTGTTCTCAAGATTCTGCATGACTTTTGTAATTTCCTGTGCATTCAGATAGTTATTCTTAATAACTTTGTCCAGATTTTATAATTGTTATATGTAGGAGGGATTCCTTGTCATTACCAGAAAGGTCTTATTGTTTCTTTATTTATAGTATTTAACAAAGAAATATCTAGAATGATATTCACCAGATGGTAAATAGTTGTTGTTTTACAGTGGAGGAATTTCAGATAATTCACATAATTTTTCTTTTTTATGCTTTTTTGATTTTTCAGTTATGTTATCTTTATAATCAGAAAAAAGAACATTCTGCTTTGTTACTTTCATTTGTAATAGTTTACAAGAACACTGGAAGTTGGAGTTAAGGTGTAATTTTAGAGACTGTTAAAGTGCTTTTAAAAACAGAAGAGAATTATTTTGTAATTAGTATAGTTTTACGTCTTATGCAAAAACGTCCCGTTAAGGTGGTACTTGAGAAGATTTGTTGGGCTTTCCCTCATAAGTAGCTTAAAATTTTGTCTTATTTATGCTATTAATTTGTATTAGTATAACACACTTTTTAATAACACAATGTAGGTTTATGTTGTCTGATTAATTTCAATCATAATCAATATAATTTAGCTGATTTTTACAAAGCCACAGTATTATTTCTTTTAGGGGCATCTTCTGACCTGAAAAATGATACAAGCAGATAATAATAGCTGTTACTCATTGAGAATTGACGAAATGGCAGCCGGTGCTCTAAATGCTTTAACATGTTTCTGAGCCATTTAATCCTCTAAATACCCCTACTAAGTAGGTTCAAATATGATCATCCTTTTATAGTTTAGGAAACTGAGGTTTAGAAAGATTGAGTGTTTCTCTAGGGTCGCTAAGTTGGTAAAAACAGGGCTTGAGTTCCCCAGATTTGAATCCAGACTGCCTCTATGCCCATCCTTACCTCCACACTACACCACATTACGGAGAAATGTGAGTTTGAGGGTGGGGAATCGGATCTCATGGCCATTCTTTCTCAAAATTAAATGGTAAAAATATTGCCAGAAAACTAGAGATCTCCTTCTTCAGACATCTCAGCAGGCTAAACTGGGCTAACATTTTGCCATGGTCCTTTAGATATGGTCCAAATTAAATGCAAGATGATATTTTCTAGATCTATAATTTAGTGTCTTGGTTCTCAGCTATTTTGGCCTAATGAAAAATTTAGAAATACATATCTTCTCATACCCTGTACTCCAGAAGCAACTCTTACTTTTTTGAACTTGGCACTCAATTCTCCCTTAATTTAAATTTCTAAAAGGTCAGACTGTTATTTCTTAAGGTCAGTTTAGTGGAAAGAGAAAGTACAGTACAGTACGGTCAGCTCTCCATATTCACGAGTTCCACATCAGTGATTCAACCAACCACAGATCAAAAATATGTTTTAAAAATTCCATAAAAGGGCTTCCCTGGTGGCGCAGTGGTTGGGGGTCCGCCTGCCGATGCGGGGGACTCGGGTTCGTGCCCCGGTCCGGGAGGATCCCGCGTGCCGCGGAGCGGCTGGGCCCGTGAGCCATGGCCGCTGGGCCTGCGCGTCCGGAGCCTGTGCTCCGCAGCGGGAGAGGCCGCAGCGGTGGGAGGCCCGCGTACCGCAAAAAAAAAAAAAAAAAAAATTCCATAAAGTTCCAAAAGGCAAAACTTAAATTTGCTGCATGCTGGCAACTATTTTATTTACATTGTATTTGCAACTATTTACGTAGTATTTACATTGTATTAGGTATTAGAAGTAATCTAGAGATGATTTACAGTATATGAGAAAATTGTGTAGCTTATATGCAAATACTACATCATTTTATGTAAGGGACTTGAGCATCTGTGGGTTTCAGTATCCCTGGGAGTCCTGGAACCAATCCCCCATGGACCCTGAGGGATGAGTCTAGTATACAAGACTTCATTTTTTCTCCATTTACCATTCTCTTCTTTCTTACTAATAAAGCCTCTTGAGTTTTAACCGTATAGCTGGCTGCTTGACCAAACTACAGTTGACCTTGAACAACACGGATTAGAACTGCATGGGTCCACTTATACGTGGATGTTTTTCGATCGTAAATACTGCAGTACTACATGATCCACTGTTGGTTGAATCCGTGGATACAGAACTGTGGATATAGAGAGCTGACTATATAAGTTATAGTCACAGATTCAACTACTCAGAGGGTCGGTGTCTCTAACCCCCGCATTGTTCAAGGGTCAGCTGTACATTTCCCTGCCTCCCTTTTAGTTAGATGTGTTAATCTGACTAACTTCTGACCCAAATAATGTAAACTGAAGTGAAATATTCAATTGAAGTCACATCTTGCAAAAGGAAAGTGTTTATTTTCTACTTCCTTTTTTCCCCCTTTTCTGCTAGCTGGAAAAATGGATATAAGTGAACCAGCTGCCTTGGATCTAGAGATTAAAACTGTGTATTGAGAATGGCAGGGTCAACCTATCTGCCCTGGATCACTTTCTTCTGTATAGCTAAATGAAAGAAAATTTGTTCTTCCCATGTTATCTAAATGATGTGTTTTAAATCTATATGACTTAAATCATGTGTTTTAAATCTATGCTATTTAAATCATGTATTTTTTTATCTCTTTGTTACAATAAAGAATCCAAATGTAAAAGTTGGTATCTGAAAGTGGGATGTTGTCATAATAAAACCCAAAATATGTGGTACAGGCTTTGTAATCAGGTAATGGGAGGCCAGGGTCATATACTGTAGCCTGGAAAGCTAGTGGCTCTTGTTATACTGGGGAAAAACATTTAGTAAAACAGTTACCTGTGATAATTTTAGAGATATGCCACACCTTTCCTGGAACTTCAACTCCAGGGTAAGTGGCTAGAAAAAATAAAAATGTTGATGTACTTTAGCAGAGTCTTTCTCCTTTTAGTAAGTAACTAGGAGAGAGATGGATTTAGCCAATTATTAGCCAGTTTGCAAGGAAAAATTGAAAGAAACAAAACACTTCTAATGGAACACTCTCTGTCCCGTTAATCAAAATAAGCACTGATCCTAAAATATCAAGATATGATATTTTTTCAAAGGAAGATTTTTTTTTTGGTCATAAAACCAGTGTCAGCAGTCACTAAAGAGTCCACAATAATGATATTTCAAAGTCAAGATTTTATCTGGATTAGAAATAGAGAGGCCATCTCAGGTTGAGAGAACAGAGTGATTGGAAACTTAATTTTTGTTCACTCTTTTCACCTGCCAGCTTTTGGGGTAATTTGATTGTCAAAGAGTGAATTTATTGAAAAGGGGGGAATATCAAATTGGTTGAAAAGTAGAAGAAATATTAATGTCTATTGTATGACAAATCAGAGTTAAAACACTCAGATTATAACCAAGACAAATGTTTTACATTCCCCCCCCCAAAAAAAGTCAATCTATATTGGCTGTGAGTTCAGTAATTTGGACCTTAGAAGATTAGAAAAGCCAAATATATCTGAACCCCAAACAGCAGAAAAGAGGATGGCTGCTGAGAGCCCTTCTAGAAGATGCCATATTAAATGTTCTTAGAAAATTGGAGCGACCAGCTTCTAAGGTCAGTTTAATGATATTGTCCTCCTATCCATGCTACTGTTTCAGATGGCCTCAGGTAATTGCCATTAAATTGAGGTGGGAGGCGGAGCAGTCTGAGCCCATGAACTAGTATATAAATGAAAGTCTGAAGTCATAAAAGCTATAACCAGAGAAGATTCTTTCACTTTGGTTACTTCAAATGGAGCTGACTGGAATCAAAGTGATGAAAAGGAATCATTGCTAACCACAGGGCTGGCCTGCAAGAGCCTGTGGTTGCCGAACCTGTAAAACAACCTGTTTCCCAAGGTCTACACCAGCAGCATAAGGCTACAAGGACATATTCTTCAGCCCCAGAGAAGAAATTGCCACATTTTTGGCCACAGAGAAGAAATTGCAAAAAGACGAAGGAAGGACTACAGAGAACACTGGACGGAGGAGTTATTTCCAGAAACCATGGCAAACAGTAGTGATAATCAAGGCACTTACGCAGCATGAGGTCTTCAGAATTCACAATCAGCAGGATTGGATGATTAGTTTCTCCTTCTTCTTTCTTTTGAATTTAAGTTTTTATTGTAGTTATATTGTTCCAGTCCCACCATTGTATATTGGGGATGTATGTGGAAGGCATTTGTCTTTTAGCTTATAAGTTGCAGGACCACTTCCTGTGATGGAAAGTACTGTACTTCACCCAGATGGATGACTTTTTTGGTGGCTGTAACTCTGCACTCTCTCCCTCAGGGAGGAATGAGAATGTTTTATGTAAACAATAAAGATGTGTATGGATATATGTGTGGCCAGAGGGTGTCACCATGGATGTAACTGTTGGCTGTCCTCAATATCCTTTCTGTTTATTAATAGAATCTTTCCTGGTAGAACATGAATGGTCAGGTAGAGACTACATTTCTCAACCATCCTAGAAAGTAGGTGAGACTGTGTGATTACGATCTGGCCAATGGACTGTGAATAAATGTATGCAACTTCTGGTCACCGCTGTTAGGTAGAAGTTGCTTGCTGTTCCCTCTTCTTGCTTTGTCTGCTCTGTGGGGGATGAAGTCGAGTGGAATTTGAACAGTTGAAGCTTCGTTGCAAGGGAAGCAGCTTAGCCTGTGTCTTAGACATGAGTAACTTCTGCCCACAGTTTAATCTATTACAACTGGCCACATGACTTGTGGGCAAACCTTACTAAGCCTGAACTTTTTATCTCCAAAAGGAAATATTTTCCATTTCTATTCTCCTGATTATGGGTGATTCCTATGTGACATATCCTAAGAACGCCGAAACATTTTCCCATATACAACTTTAACGTCATTTTTAATGCATTACAGCTTACTTTAAAAATGATAAACACAAATTAGGACAAAGATATTCCTCACATTAAGCTATTCTTTTGTGGAGAAATAGCCGTATAATTTTTGGTGTCATTTCTTATGAATTATTCAAGAGAAAAAATGTAATCTGTACCAGGATATTTATGAAAATGTTGCACATTTCCTTTTAAGAGGAAAAAATATAAAGGCTCTGTAATAGAAGAGTAATTAAGCAAGCAGTGATATGTTATCTTTATAAAGCGTTATACCATCATGTGGTGCTAGATATATTACTTTTACCTTCCAGATTCTGCTCTGCGCTGCAGGACGCTGACCTGCTTGGACTTTATCCGCAGGTTTCCTTTTCATCTGGTCACGGCCATGAAAAACACTGGTAGGAGATCAGAGGCCAGGAGGAAAGCAAGGCATCGATATATATTCTCCAGATTCCCTCTTTGCAGGATCACTGCAGGCTGTATGGGTCACTGAGCCCAAAGTGAGGACTCCTGTCACCCAGACCTCTGCACAGAGCACTTTACATCTCTGGGGTGAGTAACCGTTCCCAACCCTTGTCTCTTCAGTCCTTGGATTGGGAACAACACCCTGGTTACTACCCCTTGGATACTGCACTACCTCTTTGGTTTCCCTATACGCAGCCCATACTTTTATAAATTGTCCCTTTATTGAACTATCCCTAAATTACTCAGTTGGAGTGTGCCATCTGTTTTTCTCTTGGGTCCCTGGCTGGTATGCAAAGTAAAATTTTATATACTATGATCATTTTAATACAGAATATGATATGTAAGATTAAAGATCAAAAGGAAAGACGCAAACTAATGGAATAATCTGTTATGGTGGTAAGATTAAAGGTGAGCATATTTTCTTCCTTAATTACATTTATTATTAGGATAGAGTTATTTTATTAGTTAAAAAAATGTAAAATTGTTGCTAGGATATTTTGTCAGGTGGATTTTCTTAGCTTTGCCTTACTACCTAGGTAAGAATGTATGATTAGCATATTGAATTTATGTAAATCACCCTAATCATCTGCTTTCTCTTCTTCTGCTCCTAGGACACAATTGCTAGAGAAAGTTTTAGAAGCAAGCTGACTTAATTTTAGTCAGAGTTCTTCATTTCAAGTGAAGGAAGCAGATTCTGGCTGATTCACCAGAAGTTTGTTAAGTAGATATTAGGAGCCCACAGATTCACTGGTAAAAGAACAAAGGTCAACACTAAGCCTGCAGGAACATACTCCAAACTGCAGAGTGTCCCACTGTGAAGACTTTGATCATAACTTACTAAGCACTAGATTCTACAGCTTGCCTTGCTGATGTCCAAGTATTTGATTTTGTTGCAAACTCAACTATTGCCTGAACTTGCTGTGTGTGGCCGCCCTTATAGCCACCACTGCTTGGTAAAGCCCAATGGCTCTGCCAGCATTCTTGCTGCAAGGTGGACTCAGAGTGCACTCCATCCTTTTAAACCAAAATCTCACTCTGACTCATGATATTGGTGGCCTCTCCTTATGTGCTTGTATTTCAGCCACAAGGGTGGGAAATTGCATTCCAACTTCCTCTGGAGGAAAATAGGACATGGGTATTTCTCCAATGTAGAAGATATATTAGTTTGCCACGGCTGCCAGCGCCACAGTCTGGCTTAAACAATAAAAACTTATTTTATCAGATTTCTAGAGGCTAGAAGTCCCAGAGTAAGGTGTTAGCAGAGTTGGTTTCTTCTAAGGGCTTCTCTTCTTGCATTATAGATGGCTGTCTTCTCTCTGTGTCTTCACGTATTCTTTCTTTTCTGTGTGTCTGTGTCCTAATCTCCCTTATAAGGACACTGGTCAAATTAGATGAGGGCCTACTCCAATAACCTGGTTTTAACCTAATAACCTGTTTAAATACCCTGTCTCCAAATACCACCACGTTCTGAAGTATTGAGATTAGGACTCCAGCATATGAATTTTGAGATGACACAATTCAGCCCAAAACATAAGGGTATTTAAAAAGCATGGCAACTAAATGCAGTGGATAATCCTGGATTATATTTTAGATGAGAACAACATTGCCATAAAGGAGAAAACTGGGACAATTCAAGAAATTCAGATATAGACTGTGTATTAGATCATTGTTTCATCCATGTTAAATTTGGTAAATTCAGTCATTGTACTATGGTCATGTAAGAGAAGGCCTTTGTTTCTAGGAGTTTCATACGGAAGTATTTAGAAGTATATATCATGATGCCTGAGATTTACTCTCATTGCTATGCTATTTTTGTACCTTAATGGAAGGCTCAGATATTTTTCAAAACAAACAAAAAAATTTTTAAAGGTGATGGGAGGTTGCAAAAATAAAGGAAAATACATTAATCCACCCTTGACTGCCTCTCATTGATATATACTGTTCTTCAGATTCTGAAATAAACAACTCCTGCTAAATGCAATGCAACTCTCACGCTTCTGAATAAATACTGGTTTATTCAGTGATAGAGAAATTCCAGGTGATGACAAGATCCATGGAGAGAGATGAGAGAATTTGAGTGAAGGTACAGATCATCATCGTTGAGAAAGTCAAGAAAGTGTGAGGCTGGGGTATTAAAAATATTTTTTACATGGATGTAGGATGTCCTTCACAGGATGCTAGAATGGATTTTGTTGGCTGCAAATAGTGAGACAGGCTTCAGAATGGATGTCTCTGAAGAAGTGACTAGGAATTGAATGGTGGAAAAAATATATAAGAGGGTGTGCGAGTTACATGTCATTTACTTCAAAGGAAAGGTGGAAATGGAAGGGAAATGCCAACAACATCCTGACTTTGTAATGTGTTGGACATGATAGAAGGCAGTGCCACGGTTTCCAGAGCTTTACAAGGGAGGAATTGGCCTTGAGGGAAGATCAGGTTTCAGTTAAAGCCAACAAAAGGGAGGACTAGGTAGGTGACTTAAAGAACTTGTCGACTGTAGGACAGTTTACTATTGATGGGTCAGAGATTGTAAAAAACTTTGAATAATATTAAATAGAAGTACAGTAAGTCCCCTACATACGAACCTTCAAGTTGCGAACTTTCAAAGATGCAAACATGCTACTACCCAGACATCACTGGATCATTTTTTCAAGAGGGTAGATAGAATTGAATCCAGCAAGGAATCAGAACCTGGGCCATCAGCGTCAGGCATGAGTGAAATTGCAGCTTGCCCTCCGTCTCCTGTTGCTGACGATCCTTCAGCTCTACCACCTGCCACCTCCTCTCCGTCCTCGCCTGTTCACTCGATGCCAGCCCCTGTATGCCACCTGTTGTATTACTGTACTTTTCAAGGTACTGTACTGTAAGATTAAAAATGTTTTCTTTATTTTTTGTTTTCTTAAATGTATTATTTGTGTGAAAAGCTTTATAAACCTATTACAGTACAGTACTCTATAGCAGATTATATTAGTTGGGTACCTAGGCTAACATTGCTGGATTTACAAACAAATTGGACTTACGAACACGCTCTCGGAACAAAACTCGTTCGTACGTGGGGGATTTACTGTATGTATGCGAAGTGTCCTTTTGTCACTGAATTGTTTTTCTGCAACTGTCCAATGAGATATTCCAACTTTATTTAGTCTCTAAAGTTAAAATTTTAAACAGTGTTAGTGTACAGTGTCTAAAGTTGCTCTCCAAAACAGAGAAATACTGGAATTTTCATTGTTAGATACTGTCTCAAAATTGTAACATTCAGGGGTTTTGTTTCTTTATAAAAATTGTGACATTCTCATTTTAATTAATTTATTAAAATTTTAATGGAAAAATAATAAAACACAGCACAACATAAATTTTTAAAATATATGTAGATTCATTGGTAGAAGATTATTTTAACATCAGCAAAGAAGAGATCGTAGAAGAGGGTTTTAAGGAAAAGCTAATGTGACCTTAAAGGAATTTGCACTCTTTGGTCTCCACACATGTGCAGTTATCACAGAGTTCCTGGACTCCAAGTGTTTATTCACATCTGTCAGCGAAATCATAGATCCAAATGCGAAACGTAACACTCAGGAACATTATGTGGATCTGTGACACTCCCTGGAGGACTTTGGGTCCATAAAGCAATGAATGGATTATAAGAAGACATGAATATGGTATTTTCATCTATGACAGATGCAGTCTTACTCCACTGTTACTTATATTATATAAGGAAAACTGAACCTATTTTCCTCAGTCGAACTGAAGGGAGGCACCCTTAGGGATGAATAAATGAATATCTCACTATTAATTTCCAATTCCTATGAATTCATCTTTGAAAACATCATGTTTTAGAGATTTTTTTAAATGGCTGATGTTTATTTTTATATGTATGTGAAAAAAATGGAACTAAAAGGAAAATGTGAGATGGAATTGTGATAACAGAATCATAAATTTTTCATTTTTTGCCATTATCCTGAATCCTGCAAAACTTACCTAACTTTGGATTCTAATGGCCAGTTGGACACCCAGACCAGGTTCGTATAAAGCCTGCTTTGAGTCTCTTAACAGGCTTTGCATCCTCATCTTCAGTTCATGTTAGGGAGGTGGGATGTATGGAGTTCTGGAAAGAGCACAGGTTTTGAATTTAGAGGAGCAATGCTCTAGTATTAATTCCGTCTAGAATCTATCTTTATAAACTTGAAGATCTTGGATTGAACTAGGAGATGCCCTAAGCTTTGGATACCTTTAAAATGATACTAAGCTTTTGTATCATTATTTATACTAATTTCAATTTTAATTGACAAATAAAACTTTATATTGTATGTTTTAAGGTGGTATAATTGTTTATCTTCATATAAAATCTTCAATGTCCTTCCAGTGGTATATCAAGTTATAAAAAGTCCTCCTGAACCCGATAAAAATTGTTAGGGAAAATATGTAGTCCAAGACTGAAATATGTTTTCCTTTATTGACTAGAACTGATTAAGATATAGTGAATTTATGTTGATGGACCGTGTGGCATTGTAGAAGGAACAATAGCATGTCAGTATATCTGAATTTCAATTTTATCTTCTGTAAAATATTGCTAAGGGTCCCAAATGTTCCTAATGACAGGAAATAACGTATATGATATAGAAAGTTACCAGCCATTGAAAATGTTGAATTGGTTTTTGTTCTAAGATTATTTCTGATTTCTTTCCTATTATTTTATAATTTTTATATTATCCTAAGTGTTGTTTGAGTTTTTAATAGTGTCTTAAATAACTTGACATTTGGCTCTGTCATATTATCCTACCCTTATTTTCTTCTCTCCACTTTTTCTTTCTTATTTAGAATTCAAGCAAATGAACAGTGAACTTTCTTTACTGTCATTGTATTTTAATGCCACCATCACAGTTTTAACTATTATCGAATTATAACAAATTTTAACACATTAACGAGCCCCTTTTTTTCTTAATATTCTATTACCATGCATTTCTGAATAGTTCTGAAATTTAAAATTTGGAGTGAATTAAACCTATGAATGTATTTTGAGAAAAACGATATGTTTATGTTACTTATTTTTTCTACTCAGTAATATGAAATACCTTGTCATTGCTTTTTGACATATTTATGCTTGTTAATTGAGTTTCCTGATTTTCTTGCAACACACACACACACACACACACACACACACACACACACACACGTCACAACTCTCACATTACGTGCATCCTTAAATGCTTAGTTTTGTTTACTCTTCTCCTTACCAGAATCTCCTTTCACTGAGAATGGCTGGTATAGTGGAATGCTTTAGATTGAAATGTATGTATGAAAGTGTATATCCATGGCTGTGTCAATGCTAGTTTATAAAGCATGAAGATTTACTATTTCTCACAGGTGTAGAAGGTAGTTCACAACCTCACAATTTCCCAAAGACACAGTTTCTCAAAGACACGGATTCCTTTAGGATGAAGCTTAGTGATAAAGTTGATACAGCTGCTGCTACCATTTAGCGTGTTCTGTAAGATCCATGAAAATTGAAAATAAGCATAAAATGTATTTGGGGGAGCAAAGAGAAAAACTCACTGAAAGGAAATAGAAGTATCAGAGCAACAGGAACTTGCTAGAAAATGGTGGGCCATTCTGGTGGGAGTAGGACTTAGAAAGACTTGTGAACTCTTATTGGAGGACAAGGGACATCTGAGAGGATGGGGAATGAAGGGAGTTTCTTCTAAATAAATCTGTGAATTTCTCTCTTATTTCTCATCAATCCCTGTCTGTGTCTTCCCACTCCATTCCTTCTGTTCGGGTGCCTCACTTCCTCCCTAATATGGAAAGTGCATCTTTCTGTCATTCACCTTCACCTGTCGGTCCTCTCAGCACCTGTGGTGAGTTCAAGGACTAACCCAGGTGATGCCCTCAGTGACTAAGGAAGCCTGTCTGCAGTGCTGGCATCCTCCCACAGTTGACGAGACCTCACTAATAAGCCTGAAGATCCTTTAAATAGTGTCATGTTTTTCAAACTGTATTGCAGCTGCCTTGATAGAGAAACAGAATAATGTCAACAAGCCTTAACTTGTAGTGATAATGTGCAATAGTGTATATGAGATTTGATTCTTAGCATTTGATCTTTTTTGAGAGGCACTTCTCCAACATCACAGGTTTAAATGGTTCTATTGATTTTCATGTCTGGATTTATTGTGAACATATAACCTCCAGTTAGCCTAAAGCAGCCTTTCTGATTCCTTAAGCAAAACAATCAGTTAGAAAGACTTAACAACAGCACTCGAACGTGAGTGAGCTGTGAAAAATAATTGTATTTATGGTAGGCATTTGATGTGGTAAATTGTTGTCAACAGTTCAGTTTTCAGAATACATTATCTTAGCAAATGCCTTTTTCTGGGTCAAGACAAACTTGTGTTGACTTGAAATTTCTCAAAATGATCTGCAAATTATCTATCTGTATAAACTATACATATAAAACAAAGAAAATTGGTTTTTATGGATCTATTGCTTCCTACAGCACAATCGCACAGTATAGGTTTTCCATATGTTTATGGTGAAATTTTTAATTAGCTAAAATATTTAATTAATATTTTTCATATGTTTATAGTTAATATTTAATTCTCTCTTTTAATTCTACTTCAAGCAGGAAAATTAACTGTGGAATTTAGAAAATTCCATAATATTCCCCCTACAAAATTCACACTTACTTTTTTGGAGGAAGTATCAGACATCTTATCTGAACTCCATGTTGTTACTGTTGGTCTATTCCTTGTTATCTAAAAGTATTGACTCCATTATTTTAAAATCTTTCTTCTTTGTTCTGCCTAGACCTGATTCTGCTGAGGCCTGACCAGGTTCTTATTGGTATGACTATATATGTCTAGAGCACCTACCTCTAAGCCCCGGTATATGGTGAGTGCATAATAATTTGTAGTTATTTTATCTTATTTTATTTTATTTTGAGGTAATCTTGCTTGAAAATTTCTTTAAAAATTAAATGGTGCTATATTTATTTGTTATGGCTTAAAATACAAAATATTTTGCAAAAAACAGCATATATATATTTAAACATTAACTTTTTATGAAGTAACTCTCACATAAACTATTAGTTTTTAAATAAACTATTTTTATTAGTTTGTATTAGTTTTGAAGTTTAGAATAGGTAAGTAATTCTACAGTTAAGAGTAGAAAGAGGGTTTATTTACATATGTTTTGCTTTATATTATTTTAAGGAGTTGAAGCGTGAACCTATAGAATTTTCTAAATAAGTATTTATTCAAATAATCAATGTGGATGATTTACTGCCTACTTCATAGTACTGCTGTTTCATGCAAAATGGGATTGAAAAAATGGCTCCTGACTTTTGGGAACAAATAAACTAATAGTATCAATTACACATAAAGACAAATAATTAAAATTCTAGAAAATACATGACAAACAGCTTAGAAGAGGTAAAACCAAAGTGATCTAAGAGTTTAGAAGTCGAAATACACCCATCTTCCCACAAGAGAAGAAGCTTTTTAGAAGAGGAAGCTATTGAATTTGACCTTCTTGTTCAATAAGCAGAGTGTATAATTATTTACCTGTCACTATAGACTGAAAGTCTGTGTCTCCTAAAATACATATGTTGAAAGCTAATAATCCTTAATGTGATGGTATTAGGAGGTAGGACCTTTGGGAGATGATTAGGTCTGAGGGTGGAGTTCTCGTAAATGGGATTCGTGCCCCATAAAAGAGACCCCAGAGTGCTCCCTTGCCACTTCTACCCTGTGAGGACACAGCAAGAAGATGACTGTCAGTGACACAGGAAGCAGACCCTTACCAGACACTGAATCTGTTGGTGCCTTAATTTGGACTTTCTAGCCTCCAAAACTGTGAGAAATGTTTGTCATTTAAACCCCCAGTTTATGGTATTTTTGTCATAGCAGCCCAAGGGGGCTAAGATACCTACTAAGTTTTGAAAAGCCAAACAATATTATCTCAAAAATTTAACATATCTTACAATATCTGAATTTAAATTTTCAGTAAGTCAGAATAAATTGAGAGATATATGAGATCATATTTTCATTAAGTATAAGTTAATCATATCTATGTATATAAGAAGATTATACAAATTAATAAGAAAATAATGTGTTTCAATTCTAATTGACAGGTAACATGAAGAAAAGGTTCTCAGCAACAAAAAACAATAAACAAACGTGAAGGAAAAAATATACAATCATGTTAGTAAGAAAAGAAGTATAAATCAGTTTAAGAGGTTAGCAGATAGCTGCATGTGCTAGATCAGTGTATTTTAGTTGTTAAATTAAAGCAATAATAAGACACCATTTTCTTTGGTTATTTGAATGTTAGGCATTCCTCCCTTGTTGATAAGGAAATAGAGCCTGCCCTTTGTAAACTCATAGAGGCCATTAGAGCCAGAGTTGACATTCAAAGCATTATTTATTACATTTTTTTAAAATTAAATAAAAAGAGGGACTTCCCTGGTGGTCCAGTGGTTAAGACTCCGTGCTTCCACTGCAAGGAGCTCAGGCTCAATCCCTGGTCAGGGAACTAAGATCCCACATGCCATGTGATGGCGGCCAGGAAAAAAAATAAATTAAAATGAATAAATAAGTAAATAGAATAATACTGACAAAAGTAACAAAATAAGCATGGTTATTTATTGTTGGTGGCAGGAAATATTGCTTAAATTCTTAGAAAACAGTTTGATGGTATGCAGCAAAGCCAGCATATTGTTGTGTCGTATACATTAGTCTCATTGGTGAAACTTCAAGTAATAAGTCAAGCAAAGGAAATGTGGACAAAATTCTCTTATTATTGAACTATTTATAATTGCAAAATATCCAAAATCTATATGTCCAAAACTACGGATAAAATGTGGAAAAATGTAGTCTGAATTTTGTATGTTGTGTTGGAAGCTACTGTTTGCCTCTTTGAGTTTACTCTCCACCTTTCTCCTTCCAACGCTGTGCCCTGTTGGCTGACTTGTGTGTACCACTTGTGTGGGTTCTCTCACCCTCTGGCTTTTGCCTGTGTTCAGCCAATGGATAGCACGCTCGAGGGTCTGGGGAAAAAAGAGGAAAGTGTGGTTGGGATACATTCCCCCAACTCCCTCCCTGCTGGTGGCTGTGGTTGGCTGTGTCCCTTCATCAAATCTCCTAACTTCTGTAGGATAGCCCCCTCCTTGGAGCAGTCTCTCTAGGCTCTTGGCACAGCTCACTGCCCTTTTCTCTAAAAGCTTCTAATTACTAAAGCCTCCCCAAGTTACTAGCACAAGGTAGGGGCTACAGCATCTCTTGTTTTTCCTTAACACTGAGTTCTTTATTTAGCTCTTCTCAGATTGTCCATTTCAGTGTGCCATACATTTGTTTCATGCCAGGATTCTAACTGATATGAAGGTTGAGGTTTCCCTGAATTTTTAAAAATTGTCATTTATGTTAACAGAGAGTTTTTTCAATTTTGATAACATATGTTAAAAAGAAAAGAGCAGATTTTTAAAATTCAGCTTCATTGTCCCATTGTCATTGTAATTTTTACTTGTCCAAGAAACATTTTGTGATGGCCTACTCTGTGCTGGGTATTGTCTTAGACACTTGAAATATAAGATGTTCTATGAAACTGTAATATATGAAACATTATCACCAGTGATACATGCAAAATATAAATCTACCTGTTTATGATGTAGCTGTGATTCATAAAGATACTGTTAACCTGTTTTCCAAACATTATTTGCCAAGGATGAGACATGTATGTTCTTTAAGATTTTAATAATCTTTTATTTGATATTGCTAGAAGTTATTGTGTGACTTTATAGTATGTTATATTAATAAGCTTGTTTTTACACGTTAGAAAAATTAAGAATCTATACAGGTCTTCAAAAAAGTTACAAAAGTATACTTGAATCATGAACTTTCCAGTAAAGCATTAGGATTTTTCTTACAAATGGAGCTTCAAACACCTGAAATTTGAGTTCAGATTGCATCAAATATATCTAAACCCACTGACACAATATCAAAACCACCACCATCTTGGATAAAAGATTGTCTTAAGTGTGTTGTATATACTAAAAATGTAGTCCTATATTGGTAACTTTTCTAGTACTTTGGTTTTTCCTTTTAGACAAGCAAATAGGGGTTTATTTCACAGTGTTTAGTTATAATAATTCTTTTCCTTCCTTCCTCCCTTCCTTCCATCCTTCCTTTTTTTCTTTCTTTCTTCAAGTTGCTTCTAACTGCCACTGTCTAGTTGTCCTAGTATATATGTATGTTTTACATGTGTATAAATTTGGAGAGGTGTAGAAAAACAAATAGATGCACTGAAAAGATTAATGAGGCATATCAACCCAAACTAGCAATAGGGATGTGTTTTGTTTATCCAAAATGCTATAGCTATATACTAAATACATTATAAGTTTATATTACCATAATAATGCATTTCTCCCTAGCTATTAATCTCAGCTACAGAATATCACATGTATATTTAATCTTCCTTCAAAGGGATCTAAGCTTATTTACATGTTCTATATGTAGCATAGTTTTAAGGACATTTTAATATTGGCCACTAATTTTATACTGTCAGAATGTTTTAATGTAATTACAAAGGAATGTAGCTACAATCTAAGCTTATTTAATCTACATTCTCTCTGTTTGACCTTTCCTGTAGGAACATATGAAAAGAAATCCATACCATTCTACAAAATTCCCAGTTTGAGGAAAAGAGTAAAAATAACAAAATTTCAGCACGAATTATTTTGTATAGTAACAACCTACAATCTGAATCATACGGCAAGGAAAAAAGAGACGATCACAAACCTAAACAAACAGCTTTCTTGTTGCTCACTTTCTCAATCTCTTTAAAATAAAATAAATAAAGCATTTCAATGAAATAAATTATTTATGAGGAGCACAGTACCTTCTGTACAATGACTATATTTACTTTCAAGCACTAATGCTGAGAGATAGTATGTACAAAAGTCGACA
The DNA here is from genome assembly GCF_011762595.2 of Tursiops truncatus. Lineage (NCBI taxonomy): Eukaryota > Metazoa > Chordata > Mammalia > Artiodactyla > Delphinidae > Tursiops > Tursiops truncatus. Next base: position 71,535,054 of record NC_047042.1, on the reverse strand, counting down.
TAATTATTTTCTTTATTTGACTGTGGCGTCTGGATCTTCATCAGAGGACAAAGTGCAATTGGTTTGTTTTTCAAGTTATTTCTTATCTCAGTTGCATGTCAGAAAGATCATAGTGTTACTGTTTTAATTTTGATTGTTAACATAAAATTGGAATCCAAAGTAAAGGAAAATTGTGAAAATTAACTTGTTACAGGTATAAGAGAGCAAAGCATGGGTATTATGATAATGTAATCATTGAGAATCTGTGAAGTAAAATGTATTTTTAAAAACACAACGTTAATGTTTTCCTTTGAAATCTCCATGTAAAAATGGAAAACACAATTTTAATAGAAGACAGGCACCGGTAGTCTCTGAAGAATTACAACTTGGGAAATTAATAAAAATAGTATCTAAAATAGTATTAGTAAGATATGAAGCTCATTCATTAATGGTCTCTATGATAATATATCACTGAAAATGTTGCATGAAGGACAGTCTTTGATAGGATTATGTACAGTATAATAGCAAGATACTGGAATTAAAATTCACTGAGAAGATACATCTTGTGAACTGAAGGGTAAGAAGATAATAATGATAACATTAATAATAGTAAATAACAAGAATAAAATGATTCACATAAATAGAATTTCCCTCAGCAACCATTAGTATAATTATGGGAATGATAAGCTGGTAATCTACAGTAAATAGCTAATCTTTATTGATTCACTGTTTAATTTCTTCTTATTTTAAAGGCTTTAGAACTGCTGTCAATAACAATGTGTACAGGAAAAAGTTCTACCAAGGAAGAATCGGAAAAGAATGTACTGCATTGTGCAACGTACAGCATCTCTAAAGAATCTTTAAAAAATACATTTATATGCTATTGTTAGGGAAAAAGGAAAAAATGCATTCAAAAGATTTCCTCCCCTTTTTAAATAATTGCTGTGGGATTTTTTTCTAACACAGTTTATGGGGGTTCCAGAGATAAAGTGGGAAAATACAGCGACCTCAGCTCTGGCTCTTTAATCACAGGGAGCTAAGGATTATTCTTCATCAGTAACACCTGGGAGAAAAAGACCAGTCCATCAGCGGGCTGACCCCACAGCAGCCTTAGGGGCAGTTCCACCGCCATCAGCAGAGTTAGCGCTAAGGGTAACGGAGCTGTTATCCAAGGTCCAGATAATAGCAGGAGCAAAGAACTCACTTCCTGATGGTAGAAAATAAATTCCATGTTTAGCTCATGATTTCTGCTAACCAAGCCTCCTTCCAGGGAACGAAGGTTAATTTTCTTTTAACATAAATGAAAGATGAGAATGTGAAATGATGAGTCACTGGGGCACTCCATCAATGGCATCGCAAAAGGAGAAGTTGCAAGGAGACGGTTTTTCATTTTCCTGCAGTTGACACAAAACTCATGAGAAATATTTAGGTAGGATCTCAAATCATGAGGTGTAGTGATTACAGTGGTAAAAAAAACAAATTTTATTTCTATTCACAATTTTTTTTTAGCTAAAATCTGGATGGATTAATCAATTAAACTCATATGACTATTTTAGCTATCAATTATATTTTTAAAGTCTTTTTAAGATTCAGTTAAGCTATTTTTCTTTATTTCATTCTCCACACTGCCCCCTGTCCACTCCCCACTTCAGAAAAACCTGGAGCTCTGTAATGAAAGAATAGTACTTAGCACTGTAAAGTTTTAGCAGCCAAAATATCAGTTTGAACTAGTCAGTTAGTACTATACATGCTATCAATTATACAATTTCTGATTTGTCTCTTTAATAACAGACCCACAGGACTGCTTGCTATCTCCTTTCACCTTTATCCCAAGAGTCTTTCTGCCACATCTCAAGTCAGCTGTTGGGCTTCATATCCCCATGCTTATCCATCTTCAACTTAACTCTCTCTGGAGCCTATATGCCTCCCACTCCAACTCCTCCATAAACTTTCCTCTGTCTCCACTAAACCATATTTTAAGTGCTGAAAATCTTTCATATCTTTGAAATTGTCTTTACAGTTTTCAGTTTCTTCGTAATCAAAAACGTGGTTTCCCGTAGAAATCGCCACAATCTTCACAACTGTCTCCACTGGTAAGTAGTATATCTCCCTGCCCTTGTAGTCTCATGAGTTAAGAAAGGAGAACCATCATTGACCTTGGCCACCACCACTGTGGTTTCTAGATAATCATTCAGTCACCTGGAGCCAACTCCTTGCTCCTTTGAAGTTCTCTACAACTTCTCTTGTAACCCTTTTCCCTTCTTGTCATCATGACAGACCAACTCTCCAAGTTCTTCCCCAAGACCTTCCTAGTGACTTCAGCACATTCTCTATATTTCTATTCACATGGTAGTCAGCTATTTCTTTTTTAAATGTTTTTTGTTTGTTTTACTGATACATTGAAACAGCCACTTGAAAATGTTCTTTTTTTCAGCTTAATTGAGGTATAATTGATAAAATTGTAAGATTTTTGAAATGTACACCATGATGATCTGATATATGTATATCTTATGAAAGGACTCCACCTTCTAGTTAACACATCAATCAGCTCATTTAGTTATCCCTCTTTTTTTTTTCTTAGTGAGAACACTTAAGGTCCACTTTCCCAGCAAACCTCAATCATAGTGTTGCCAACTACAGTTACCATGTGATACATGAGGTCCTCAGACTTCATTCATCTCATAGCTGAAAGCTTATATCCTTCCTTCAGACCAATTTGGCAAGACCAATTGTTAAACAGTGTGGCACTGAAGCTAAAGAAGAGAGAGTCCAGGACATAACAAAAGGCCCTGCTAAGGAATGAATGCAGTCATTAATTTATCAATAGATCCCCAAATATGATTACTCTGTTTCAATCATTCACTTTAGTCATTCAGTCAACCAGCCTTATTAATCATCTACTATGCAATCTGCTGATTAAGGGGCAACTGCCATACAGTTGTTTATCTCCTCCAATAGGATGGGCACTGGGTACAACAACAGAACAATAAAAGGGAGGACCCAGTTCTGCCTGAAGGGATGGAGAGCCATCCAGGAAGCCTTCGCAGAGAAGCTGATGCTTGAAGCAAGACCTTGAGGGAAAGAAGAATGTCAAACAGGAAAAGGGAGGAAAGACCTTTCAAAATCAGGAAACAGGTAGTAAAAATTGTAAAGCCATATGAGAGAGTATGCCAACATGGGTGACATATAAGGTACACACAAGAAAGTAGCAGGAGGCAAGTGCCAAGATGCACTTCATTTTCTGCCACACCTCGTATTTGCCCTCACTGTGATGCAATCTGATCATCTCAAGCTGACCCTAAAACCCTTCAACAGTGTCCCATCAGAGTCAGATCCATATTTTGGAAACATTAGGAGTAACTGTAACCCAACAGAAGGAAGGCAGCCTCAGGAAGTTACTGTGTATATTTTCATTCTGTTTTTATTTCCTTAAAAAAATCTCCTTAATCTTCATTCTCTGGGGACTGGTGCTGGCCTTTGCCTTCTCTTTCCTGGCCTTGCAATTGTCTCCTCTCTGGTTTCCCTGACTCTACTCTTCCTTCTCCAATTTAATCTTCCCATTCATTCTTAAAAACAAATTTAATCATGTCACTCCTTAAATTTTTCAGTGCTACCAGCTGTAGGATAAAATGCAAACTCTAGCTTGACAAACAAGTACTCTTCATGATACGGTCCTGGTATTTATCCTCAGCCTCATCTCTTCTCACTCTCCCTACCTTTTGTAGTTCTATTCCACACGTTCTAAACTATCTGCAGTTCCTCAAATAGAGCATGCTGTTTATGTTCCTGCACCCTTGTGGGTGCCGTTCATTCTGTCTGGGATTCCCTCCTCACCTTATGTGGTGATATAGCAAACTCCTATTTAGTCTTCAAAACCCAGACCAGATGGTTACTTTTGTATGGCATTGTCCCTGCACCCTGTTAACGTATAGGATTTGTAGATCAACAGAATTTATCTATACATTCTCAATGCTATTTCTGTGCCTTACATATACAATTATATTACTAGTTTTCATGTCATATTAAAATTATTTCTTAGCATATGTTTCCCCTAACAACAGACTTTGACCTTCTCAAAAGCAGGAGTGTGTGTGTGTGTGTGTGTGTGTGTGTGTGTGTGTCTTAGTTTAATGCTGTGCAGAGATATAAAAAGCACCTAAATGAAACATTAAAATGAGCCAAATTGCATTGAATGAAAGGAAATTATTCTAAGGGAGGCTGGTGAAGGCTGGTGATACACATTTACTTTGGAACATCCGACTCCTACCAGGGTACTGTTTAAGTAGAATAATCAAGAGTGTTTAATGTAATGCAAACTATGTATTTTGCTGTCGGTAAACTCCAAAGTATGGAGGAGTTATTATGAGTTGAAACACTGAAAATCTCTAGGGTCCCTGAAAGGCAGCTGTAGGTCCAGAAGTTGCTCTCCATTTTCTTACACAGCTACCAAACCCTGTTCCTGTTTCCTGGTCTAGGGGGGAAATAAAGACTGAATATGTTGTGTCTGACTCCTTTGAGGGGAAGATACAGATTTGATTAAGGAGTCAACTTTCATATTCTTTTGATAATTAGCGATAACTTGTGACTATGAAGCTAAGCGTCACTCCTGCCCTGAACATGCAAACACGTGTACTTGATTTGCCCCGATATTGTCTTTCATTTCATAGTTTTCCATTTGTGTGCTACCCAGTGGTGTTTGCTGGAGGAGCCACTAACATTTGTCTTTAATGATCTTTGTGCTTGTTTGTGTGTTTGTGTGTGTGTGTAAACAAATGTTTTGCTACTTCTCTCTTAGTATCACCTGCAGAAAGGCATGCGTAGAATAAGGTGAGAATATTTAAGAGTAGAAAGGGAGGCACACATGGAAAAAGAATTGATGCATTATAAAAATAAAAATAGAAGCTTCTGCGAGTATGTATGAAAGAATGATACACTCTAAATGGAGCATGCAATTTTTGAAAGAATAAAGCTCTAAAATTTGGCTGTTCAGACTATTGTTAATTAGATAATTTAAGTCTAAAACTTAACTACTGAATTTAAACTATTCCTTTATATTTTATATCTGTTGTTGATTTCCTGTGAGAGCAAAATGATCTCACAGTTATTTGATTGCTCTCCACTTTAGTCTGGGTGCTTTGTATAAAATATAATACAGTACAGATGTCAACTCAAGAACTAAATAGCACATATTTCTAAAGAACCATAAAAAATAGGAACAGTACAGAAACAATGGCTCTGTAATTACTGTTTTGCTGTGGAGTGAGGTTAGGCATTTATCCTTGTACAGTCCTGATACACTTACAGTCAGATCTGCCCCTGTGGTCCTTTCCCCTTTGTTGATGAATGCATGGTGCAGGTACCCTGTATGGCCACTACACTATTTGAGGTCATCCTATACTATTAGCACAAATGGTGTGAACAATAGTTTATATGCCACTTAACTCCTTGGGAAAAACGGTTAACCTTGCTGGAGAGGACAGATCAGTCATGTACAGTTATTAAGGTCTAGAAGGTTTTGTTATGCTCTAAAATACTTTTGTACCACCACAGTCTACTTCTGTATGAGACCTATTTTAGCTGGAAAGCAAAGGAAGGAGAAATCACCTTTGGAAATTTTACAAAATCTATACAATGAAATAGGTGATGGAAGTTTTTCAAAGATCCATTTCATTAATGACACCTACACTGCAGAGCTGGCAAACATTTTCCCCTTTAGAAATAGACTTTCTAAAAATATGTTAATGAATTAAGAATAAAGGCTTTGTGGATGTAAAGATGCTTTTGAAAATTTTCAGCTTGCTAAAAGGAATTCAATCTGATCACTTTGTTTAAAGATTTCAGAATCATCTTATTATGTTTTAAGTGACTGCTTTTGCTATGAAATGAAGGGTCCTTATTAAATTTACTCCAGGTCATTACCAGACTTCATTTAAAATTAACTTTCAACCACTGCCCTTAGTAACTATGTATTTTTAATCTTGAGGGTCATCTGATGATGATAGTCTCAAAAGGAATCATCTGTGAATACCTAGGGAGACTCTTCAGCTTTCCCCTGTTTTTAATGAAACCATAAGGAGATTGCATCGCCTTATTCCTGGTGAGTAAAGGATATGTAGAAAAACAATCATGAATTTATTCTTATATTGTATGGTGCCATGTTTCATGCTTTTTTTTCTGAAATAAAATAAAATTTCCTTATAATACATTACAGGCACTGAAGATATTTTTTAAATATTATAAGTGGAAAAGCATGAGATGAGCATCACTTTTTTTAAAAGGGTCAGTGTACAGGACTGTAGATAATAAAAAAAAATGTGTTTCTTATGGCCCCAATAAAACACTTATGTTACGTTTTTCTTGTGTGCATTTAAACTAGTAACAAGAAGAAGTGCATTTACATGCCTTTTTCAAACAGTAGAAAAAGAAATCAGTTTACCACCACTGCTATTTAAATATCTTCTAACTGGCAAAATTAAACCATGTCTCTTTATTTATTTATTGCACTTGTAAAAAGATTAATGGGGATGTGATTCCTTGAGGCTTTTACATATAACCCCTTCACAAAGAACAAAATTATACAGTTTGGCAAATGAACTAAATTAGCTACATTTATTTAAATAATCACTATAGAGAAAACAATAAATCAACAACATTCTGCACAAAAAGAGTGTCTTGTCATTTGTTTTATCAAGGACACAGACTTTTTGCTCTTAGCTAATCTTGCTTCTAACAGTCTATTATCACATCAACCATTAATGAGAACTTGCAGTAGGAATTTAGCTGAAGCTGAGGAAAGAACAGTAGGAATAACTTCTACCTCTGTCGCCAGCACAGTTACTCTGAAATACATTCTTCTAATAAACATTTTATCAGAGGTTCCTAATAACTTCAGAGACAGTCAAAATGAAATGGCAGAGCTTTGTTAAATCAGGGGAAGAGACGATTTGAATGGTCATAATCGTGCAATTATCTCAGCCTCTGTCTATTTCAAAGGACTCTGTCCATATCTCCATCTATATCAGGAGTAAGTGAGTGCTGGAGCTCTAATGCTGAACCTGTGATATATTCATAAATCAGGACTTTCAGAGCCTGTCACAGGCACCATAATGAGGGTCATTATTCAGGCAGAGTGTCAAAACTACTATCAAAGGGCCTTCTCAGAATTACAATCATTCTGTTTCTTGTTAAATAAGCAATGTAGTACACAAAAATGGCAAACAAGAAGCAGGTCAATTTGATACAGTGTGAGGGCACAGAGATCTCTAGAGTAATTTACCCTCTGGGAATTCTGATGTCTGGTGAGATGAATTATACACACCCTCAAAAAAGATTAATGGTAATAAAACCCCTTGAACATTTTCACCAAAAAAGCCCTACAAATTGCTCATAAGCAACTTCAGAAACAAAGCTGGAAAAAAAAGATTAGTTTTTTTGTTGTTAGACCTAAAACTTCTTGCAAAGATGAAAATTATCATCATGGAAAATTGTCAGTAATCGGTGCACCAATAAAATATTATACATTTGAGTAACTTATAGTATTTGGTCATTAAAAAAAGTAAAATTGTAAAACTGGAAAATTTCCTTTCATTTGATCTTAACCTCATCACTACATCCACAAACACTCCTGTAGACTCACACATACACAAGCAGGAACCCACATGTCCCATGTATTACAAATAAAACCCAAAACATTGCACAATGGAGTAATGTCATAAAGAAACAATCTCCTTTAGTTCATGTTTTTCTAGTAAACACAGTGATATAGTTAAAGAAAGATTGAGAAAGTAGGCTTATAAATACTTTCATTTTTTATATATCAAAAAGGGGGGGGCTTCCCTGGTGGCGCAGTGGTTGAGAGTCTGCCTGCCAATGCAGGGGACACGGGTTCGTGCCCCGGTCTGGGAAGATCCCACGTGCCGCGGAGCGGCTGGGCCAGTGAGCCATGGCCACTGAGCCTGCGCGTCCGGAGCCTGTGCTCCGCAGCGGGAGAGGCCACAACAACAGTGAGAGGCCCGCGTACCGCTAAAAAAAAAAAAAAAAAAAAGGGAGGAAACAGTCTTTAGAATTATATGGTTATTAAGTATATAGTTACATCTTTCCTCAATTAGCATGCCTATGTTTTATATGCCCTAGTTAGTAAATGCTTTAGCACAACAGACAAGCCATGTTGTAAATTAGAACTAACATAAAAATAGGAGTCTAGGGCTTTTCTGGTGGCACAGTGGTTGAGAGTCCGCCTGCCGATTCAGGGGACGCGGGTTCGTGCCCCGGTCTGGGAAGATCCTACATGCCGCGGAGCAGCTGGGCCTGTGAGCCATGGCCGCTGAGCCTGCGCGTCCGGAGCCTGCGCGTCTGCAGCCTGTGCTCCGCAACAGGAGAGGCCACAACAGTAAGAGGCCCGCGTACCGGAAAAAAAAAAAAAAAAAGAGTCTAGGTGGACAAGAGTTTAGAGAAATTTTTATATACTTCTGGAGTGAAAATTCATATAATCTTGTTGGAGGATAATTTGATGATGTGAATACAATGTCCTAAAAATATTAATTCAAATCTGAATCCAAAGTTTCACTTGTAGAAATCATCCAAAGATATAATTATGTGCTAACATAACAATTAGAACTCTACGTATCTCAAGTAAAAGATTGGCTAGACCAGTTACATTTGAGCCAAATAATAAAATATTATGTATCTCCATTAAAAAGATGCTGTGGAATAATATTTACGATTCTGAGAAAATGTTCACTAAACATTTTTAAACAAATAAAGGAATTTGCAACTAAAATTAGGTATTGGATGATAAATTTTGATATATGAAGTTATTATTTTCTTTTTGCATTTTTCTGCATGTTTCAAATTTCATACAATCAACATATATTACTTTTGCAATAGATAAATATTATAAGTATATTACATGAGTATTTGTTTATATAATAAAGACTTTTTTTTTTTTGCGGTACGCAGGCCTCTCACTGTTGTGGCCTCTCCCGTTGCGGAGCACAGGCTCCGGACGCTCAGGCTCAGCGGCCATGGCTCACGGCCCCAGCCGCTCCGCGGCATGTGGGATCTTCCCGGACCGGGGCACGAACCCGTGTCCCCTGCATCGGCAGGCGGACTCTCAAACACTGCACCACCAGGGCAGCCCAAAGACATATTTATTTTAAGAGAAAATTTTGGAAGCTAAGTAGTATGATTTTAAAAAACTAAGAAGAAAACACTTTTCTAATAGAAATGAAAATTTTCCTTTTACAACTTTTTCAATGAAATGAACACTTATTAGGAATAAATAGATGCATTTAACATACATTTTTCAATCAGCACTGCTTGCAATCCATGGATCTTCAGTGATGCTACCTTTGGTGTGGACAATAGTCCCTGCTTGATATAAACATTTATAAGAAGATTTTTTTTTTACTTTTTATTGGAGTATAGTTGCTTTACAATGTTGTGTTCATTTCTACTGTACAGCAAAGTGAATCAGCTATACGTATACATATATCCCCTCTTTTTTGGCTTTCCTTCCCATTTAGGTCACCAACGAGCATTTAGTAGAGTTTCCTGTGCTATACAGTAGGTTCTCATTAGTTATCTATTTTATACATTGTATCAACAGTGTGTATAGGTCAATCCCAAACTCCCAATTCATCCCATCCCCCCCTTTCCCCCTTGGTATACATACATCTGTTTTCTATGTCTGTGTCTCTATTTCTGCTTTGTAAATAAGATCGTCTATACCAATTTATTCAGATTCCACATATATGTGTTAATATACGATACTTGTTTTTCTCTTTCTGACTTACTTCACTCTGTAAGACAGTCTCTAGGTCCATCCACGTGTGTTTGTATTATGTAATTTTGAAAAAATTCATGTTGAGAGGGAGGGAAGAGGAGATCTTTGAAATACTTGAAAAATTATTTTAATTCTTACGTTTTATCTCCATGTACTTTTGTTATTGTTTAAACGCAGCAACTCCTGTTAAAAACATAAATCCAAGGAACCATTTAGTGATTTTTAAATCCTCCACTTTTTTAGCTTTGTGCTAACTGGCTACAAAATGGGATTAAGCACAATCAGATATAGTGGATTTTACAAAAGAAGGCAGAGCATAGACTTAAGGATAGATACAAGCCATTAACAAATAGTTATGTTTAACCCCTTGAGCTAGTTTGCTAACCAAAAAATAAAATGAAAAATAATTGATCTTCATGTATAAGACACAGAGCTACTTCAAGAGACTTTAAAAACCTTTGGGTTAAGTGCTGGAAGCATTGCTTTTGAAAGAGCACAGACTTCACAATAAGACAAAATAGATTCAAATACAGGCTTCACCTTAACAGATACATATACCTTGTCCAGACTTACTCTTTAAGTAAATTGGTATCAATGAAATAATCAAAAGCAAACCAATTATGTTCTGGCATCTTTTCCATCTGTTTGGATTTAACTGTCTATTAAATGGTGTTTGCATGTGAGCAAATGCTCTTTTGTATGCAGAGGTACTCAATTATTTAGATTATACATTGGAATAAACAGTGCAGTGGAAGGACTGCTACCCTTGTAATATAGGACAATTACATTTTCTTGCATAGTTTACAGATTATTAAACTAATATCAATTCGACCCACACTGCCAGTTACTGAATTCTAACCTTTGCCTTCGAGACTTAGCTACTATGAGGGTCTAGTATCTACCCCAACAATTAGCAACCTGTGACAGTCATTTCAAACTATACCAAATTATGCAAATTAGTTTTGGGAAAAGGATTATATGAGAGGAGAACACAAAAATTTAATTTCAATAAAGATCAGAGGTGAGGTTTGTAGCTGCTTGTTGCTCCCAGATATCTGTGGTTAAAAAGAAGTGGATCGAGCTTCCCTGGTGGCACAGTTGTTGAGAGTCCGCCTGTTGATGCAGGGGACACGGGTTCGTGCCCCGGTCCGGGAAGATCCCACATGCCGCGGAGTGGCTGGGCCCGTGAGCCATGGCCGCTGAGCCTGCACGTCTAGAGCCTGTGCTCCGCAACGGGAGAGGCCACAACAGTGAGAGGCCTGCATACCGCCAAAAAAAAAAAAAAAAAAAATGGGTCTTTTGTTCCAGAATGGCTTTCCACACATAAGCAGGTCAGGAGAGGCCTCAGTGTGAGCCTCTCCACACACGGGAATGTCAATTCCACCCCAACTGGGCACCTAGGAACTGCAACTAAGATTTCCTTTGTTAGAAATACCTTGATTTAATTTTCCTGAAAAAGGTGTTAGGTCATTAACACATATGTTCATCATGATGTGTGATATTTACTAACTATAACAAACTATCATGTTTAAAGTCTATCTTCACAGACTTCAATTTTTATAAAGATTACTCAGTGAGGTAACCTTTTTCGTCACACTTCTACATTTTAATTACAAAATTCAAAAGTACTTTTTTAATTACAAAAATAATATTTATGCTGAAAGAAAACAGAGATCCTCCTCTTTCCAGTCCTACCTGCCATTTGTTATAAAATGTTTGGTATGGATTTAGATATTTAACCATGTTTATAAAAGTAGGCATGATTTTTTAAAATCTATATTTTATATAAAATAGAATTAAAGAACTTGAGAGAACAGGAGGTGCAGGTATAGTAAACTGGTGACTTGATTCCTCAGTGTGATTTGCTGGAAAATTTGTTTAAATACACTCTATTTTCGTATATCCAATGTGCACCACTTGCTTATGTTTTCCACCTGTCCACAGAAGGCATTTGAGTTAGCTGTTGGAGACCCTTGATAGTTAACCTGTTTTTGTTTTAATAGATAAATTGAGGGTAGGAGAGGTTAAGTCCATACTCAAGATTATACAGCGAGCTAATGGCATTTAGGGGACTAGACTGTGTAGTAAGTCCTTGTGTAGTGCCTGTGCCTCTAATCTCCACCGGTTCTCATGTCATGAATAGGCTGGATTTTTCACATCATATCTCTTTTATGTTTCATTCTAGCATAAAATTCATGCAAATTTGAGAAGTTCTTGTATTAATCTAAAATATGTTCCAACCCTTGCATAAATGTAGAAAGGAAATATGTTTTTGTTCTGATAAACTCTGAGTCATCTCAAATCACAGACCGTATTTATTCATTTTTATATATCCAGTATTGCGACGGTCAGTTTTATGTGTCAACTTGCCTAGGTTGTAAGTATCCAGATAAATCCAGTACTAATCTGCTTGTTGCTGTGAAGGTGTCTGTAGATGTGATTAACATCTGCAGTCAGTTGATTTTATGTTAAGGAGATTATCCTGGATAATCTAGGTGGACCTGATCCAGTCAGTTGAAAGGCCTTAATAACAAACCTGAGTTTCCCAGGTAGACTGGAGTGTCAGCTCCTACCCAAGAGTCTTCAGCCTGCCCTTCCTGACAGCCTACCCTATAGGCACATTGGATTTGCCTAGTCAGACCCCCGCAATCACATAAACTAATTCCTTGAAATAAATAAATTATATATATATATATATGTAGTTATATATTTTATATATCTCCTACTAGAACTCTGACTGAGAAAAGTAAGTACCTGCTACATAATTCATAAGTGTTCTCTGTTTTCTGAACTGATGGATATATGAATGAGTACGTTATGTTTCTTTAAAAACTATATCTTTTGATTGAATTTTTATCATATTACAAGCATTTTGTTATTTTTCTAATATATTTTAATGCATTAAAATTGATAAACAGGTCTCCTTTATGACCTAGGTATCTAATGTCTATTTTATTTCTCTTGTTAGGAAATGCATCTCATCATTTGTCATGAGTAGAGTGGACTAGCTTCCTTAGTTACAGAAGTATACAGAGATGGAGAAGACTCTTTAAAAAATAATATTTGTAGGAAGGAGTGTACATTTATATATTCTGTGCTCAGCTGCTGAAGAAGCACCTGTTAAATCTCCCCAGACCATTATGAATCCCTTTTTTAAAATCTCTAGTGCTGTAAATAATGAAATAGCAATATCTTGCAAGCATTGTATTGACTATAGTATCCCTTTGAAGTGAAGATTTGGCATATGGGTTACTCAGATCCTGTTCTTCCATTAATTAAAATTCTTATATATTTTTTGAGGGGGTGAATATGTTAAATTTTTTTTCCTAGTGACAATTCAATTATATAACTTTGTCATTGATCAACTCTTATAGGAGTAATGACAATGACAGCATAATTACTCCCCCCCCCCACACACACACCCCTCCTTCATGGCTAAGAGAAGAAAAAAAATACAGAACATGTCTTTTCATACAGTTGATTGAATGTAGAGCTTTTTAAGGATCCCAGGGTCAGATTGGTTCCAACCTACAGAATATATGACTCCAAACAAAACCGTTCCTATATTCACAGGTGAAAGAACAAAAGTCTAGCTGCACAATCAAGTCTTTTACACTACAGCCATTTGCATTTCCAATGAATGTTGACTGCATACCACAGGCAGGTAATGTCAAGGTGACAGGTATGCGGGAGATGATTCTGATTCATAATGCATGTAACTCAAGGTGCACTTGTGCATATCAGACCATATAACACTGTTTATCAGAAATGTTCTGGGACAGCAAAACATTTAGGTAAACAAGGTTTTGTGTAATCAAGGGAGTTACAGGGTAATTGATTCATGTCAGGAGACATAACCTAGATTTAGATGGAAGGTAGTTTTGAATTGAGGATTTTGGAAATGTGGAGCTTTAAATACATAAATGTAGGATTCTCAGATTTCATTAGCAATATTAATGTGTATTTTGGTTTGCATTTTAGACACATAAAAATAAGTTATCTGGAATCCTGTAGGTAATTCCAGAGACAGTAAAAAAATTTAAAGCATAAATAGTCAAGTGTTTGAATAAACATTGTTTTCAAATATAATTTGTCTTGAAGCTAAATACTGGTTCAAGTGAAAAAAGAATCTACCAGTATCCATCTCACTACAAATAACTCAATTTCATTAGTCTGTCATACAGAGTGAAGTAAGTCAGAAAGAGAAAAACAAATACTGTATGCTAACACATATATATGGAACCTAAAAAAAAAAAAATGGTTCTGACGAACCTAGGGGCAGGACAGGAATAAAGACGCAGACGTAGAGAATAGACTTGAGGACACGGGGAGGAGGAAGGGTAAGGTGGGACGAAGTGAGAGAGTGGCATGGACATATATACACTACCAAATGTAAAATCTATAGCTAGTGGGAAGCAGCTGCATAGCACAGGGAGATCAACTTGGTGCTTTGTGACCACCTAGAGGGGTGGGATAGGGAGGGTGGGAGGGAGATGCAAATGGGAGGGGATATGGGGTTATATGTATATGTATAGCCGATTCACTTTGTTATACAGCAGCAACTTACACAACAATGTAAAGCAATTATACTCCAATAAAGATGTTAAAAACAAAAAATTCAGATCAAAAAAAAAAGAATCTACCAGTATGTGGGAACTTGGGCTCTATTTTTGGCTACCCAAATACATGTTTTAATTTTCAAATATTAAAAATAGCTCTGTACGTAACCTAAGTTTTCTACATAATTATTCATTTTGCACTTCAGTTTTTCCTGTATGTTCCTGATCCAGCAATAGAGATGGAACCATATAAATTCTAAGGTATGGTTGATGATTGCTTTACTGTTTGATTTCCTGACAGTTGGGCTTTCTATCTTCACTATATGCTTCCCTTCATGGGCAAATAATTGTTTATACTATAAGGAACAGTAATCTGTTCTATATTGCTATTACATTAAGAATCATAGACATTGAGTTGGAGATTTACTATTTAGAGTTTAGAAATTTTACTTGAAAGGCTTTCCGTGTCCTTTTTGATGTTTAATAAAGCCTCCATAATCCGGCAAAGTGATGAGTCCCTTATCCAGTCTCACAGCTTTTATATCTGCCTTTGAGAGGCTCGTTCATTGAATTCCTTGGCCTCACCTAAGTTGGGTATTGGGGGGTAAATCTTTCTTGGAGGTGACACAGCTTTAGCAGCAGGCAACTTGCTGTTGGGGCAAGTTTGGTGGCCTAGGAATTACTTAGACTACGAATTACAGTCTGTTAGGTCTTAGGGTTTCTTAAATAATGTAATTCTCTCTACTATTGAGAAGGTTTCCAGTCTATTTACTTTCTGTCAAGTGCATTGGACAATAACCAAAGCCAAATGTCCTGTCTAAATATAAAGTTTATTGATTCCTGTCTCCAAGCCACTGGACTCAGTGATTTGCCCATCTCTACTTTAATGCACATTCTTTAGTTTAATGGCCTCTGATTTAATGTACTGCTGATTCTTATTTTTAAGGTAAAATATATCATGGCTTCATATTGATTTTTCAATTCAAATTCAGAACTTCAGGAATTTAAAGTTTCTTTGATCTTATATCTATACCTACTTTCTCATATCTTGAGAAGTCTGGTTCTCAGTGAGCTTAGGAATAATAGAATTAAAATATTATCTTATAAAAAATATTATTATATGTGCACAACAACCTCAGAATGACAATAGAAATGCTGTGACCAATAATATCATTACTGAAAACAGTAAGAATTTGTTACAGTTCTGTATATCCTACTAGGGATGTACAGTCAAATTACTGGGTCTTAAAGTCACTTATAGTTTCTCTTTGTGTGGTTATTCCAGCAACTCAGTATATATTTAGGTTCATTTGTTTTCATTTTCCTTTCAATTTTTAAAAATTCCTGCTTCAGTTAAATTTTATACTAATGTAAACTATTTAGAGAGTTACAAAATTAAATTA
Source organism: Tursiops truncatus (assembly GCF_011762595.2). Classification (NCBI taxonomy): domain Eukaryota; kingdom Metazoa; phylum Chordata; class Mammalia; order Artiodactyla; family Delphinidae; genus Tursiops; species Tursiops truncatus. Next base: position 71,519,329 of record NC_047042.1, on the reverse strand, counting down.
ACAAAACAGGTACATTCAAAGAGGATAATCTTTTAACATGGTCCCTTTTAACCTATTCTCTTCCTCCTACTTTAGGTGACCAAATTTCATGATTTATCCATTTTTTATACTCAAACACATATTTGTATGCTCCCTTTCTTAGTTAAAATAATTGCATACTATACATTCCTCCACCACCTTGCTTTTAATTACTTATATTCTATATATCACTTCTTAATAGAATATAGAGCATACTCTTCTATTGTGTGGAGCTACCATAGATAATTTGGTTTCCTATTAAGAGGCATGTGAGTTGTTTTCTTTTTATATTACTAGAAACATTGTGCATATGTATTTTCATATTTTTGTCAGTGTGTCTTTGGGATAGACTCCTGGAAGAAGGACTGACAGTTACCAAAGACACATTGATAATGTATTCAAATGCCTGTTTCTCACCTTAACCTTGCCAGTATAAATGAATATCAAACTTCTGGATTCATGCCAATATAGTAGCTAAAAAAGATTGGTGTCCCATTGTAGCTTTAATTTTCATTTCTCTTAATTTGTATGAGGTTAAGTCTCTTTTAATACATTTAAGTGGTATTTGTGTTACTTTTCTTGTAATCTGTTCATTCACTAGCTCATTTTATATAGAATTATTTTTTCTCTCTCTGTAAAAATTAAATGTATATTAAAAATATTAACCCTTTGACCATGATATACATTGCACATATTTTCCCTAGTTTCTCCATTTTTCATTTTTCTTTATTTTGCTTATGATGCCTTTTGCCATGTGGAAGTCTGTAATATGTATAGGTATGTATGTTTGTATATGTAATATGTGAACTACATTATGTATGTGTCTATATATATAATCTTTTATTCTGTATTTTGAGTTATAGTAAGATGTTTCCTATTCCCACATTAGAGAGGAATTTAACCATGTGTTCTTTTAGTGAACTAGTTTTCTTTTGTGTATTTGCTTTTATGTTTAAATCTCTGATACATTTAGAAATCATCCTTGTGATGGGAGAAATGTATTCATTTAAATTTTTTCTACATGGTTATCCAATTAACCTAATACCACTTATTAAAATTTCATTTCCTTTATACCAATTTGAGAAATACAATTATTGTATATTATATGTCTTTATATAATACATATGTATTATATATTAAATTCACACATGCAGTTGTGTTTATTTCTGAGTTTCCTATTTATTACATTTATGTGGTAGCTTTAAAAATAAACCAAATCCTTTGATACTCGCCTCACCTCTCGTAAAAGGTGAAGAAGCTTAATTCCCCAGCCCTTGAGTGAAGGATGGACTTAGTGACTTACTACTAAACAACAGCATATGGCAAAAGTGATGATATGTCACTTTGGTGATTAGGTGATAAAAGACTGTGGCTTCCATCTTGAGTTTGAGTTCTCTCTATATATAAATTAAGAAGAGCTGCCACCTTTACATTGAATATTCCTATTTGAATGCATGATATATTTTCCCATTTATTCAAAGTCTATTTTTGTGGCTTTTTTTTTTTTTTTTTTGCATTACGCGGGCCTCTCACTGTTGTGGCCTCTCCCGTTGCGGAGCACAGGCTCCGGACGCGCAGGCTCAGCGGCCATGGCTCACGGGCCCAGCCGCTCCGCGGCATGTGGGATCTTCCCGGACCGGGGCACGAACCCGTGTCCCCTGCATCGGCAGGCGGACTCTCAACCACTGCGCCACCAGGGAAGCCCTATTTTTGTGGTTTTTTATGAGTGTTTTCTAGTTTCCTGATAAATGTTTTGTATATTTCTTGTTAAATCTATGTTTCTGTATTTTTTCCTCTTTGCTGTGATAAATGGAGGCTTTTCTTCCATTACTCCCCACCCCATCCTTGTCCTTATCTTCATCCTCCTCCCTCTCCTCTTCTTCTTCCTCTTTCAGTTTTTATATACAAATACCTTGGACTTTTGTATGTTCATTTTGTAACCTGCAGGGGTAAGCAAGCTGTGCGCCCCCTCACCAAAAAAAAAAAAAAAAAAAACGGAGCCGCAAGAGGGAGGAGTTATGGGGATATATGTATAGCTGATTCACTTGTTAAACAGCAGAAACTAACACACCATTGTAAAGCAATTATACTCCAATAAAGATGTTAAAAAATATAAAAAGAAAACAAAAAAAAAACGGTGTCTGCATTCTAATCCTTGGAATCTGTGAATATGTTAGGTTAAATGAAAAGAGAAATTAAGGCTGCAGATAGAATTAGGTGTTGCTCACCAGCTGACCGTAAATTAGCGAGATGATCCTACTTATACAGGTGTGGCCAATATAATTACAAGAGTCAGGGAAAAGCGGGGGTGGGAGGCAGGGAGAAAATTGTTAGCGAGGTGTGATGTGGGAAAGGTCTGAGTTGCTGTTTCTGGCTTTGAAGATAGAAGCGGGCCGCAAGATAAGGAGTAAGAATGGCTTCCAGAAGCTGGGAAAGGCAAGGAAACGGATTTTTCCCTAGAGCCTTCAGAAGGTATGTAGTCTTGCCAACCTTGATTTGAACCTAGTGAGACCCAGAACTGTAAGGTAATACATTTTTGTTGTTTTAAACCTAATATATTTTGGTAATTTGTTACAGCAGCAACAGAAACTAACACACTTGAAATTTGTTGAATCTTCTTACTGTTTTCAGTGTTTTTTTCTATTGATTCTTTTCGGTTTTTGCATATATTGGGTCGTATCATCTGAAAAGACATGCCAGTTTCAATCCGTATGATTCTGAGTGCTTTGGCTAATATCTTTCAAAACAATGCTATATTATAGTGAATACAGTGGTAATCCTTGTCTGTTCCTGGGTTTACTTTGAAAACCTCTAGTATTTCCACATTAAGGGGCTGACTTTTGGGTTAAACCATATGTGTTTTATCATGTTAAGAAATTATCCATCAATTCCAATTTTGTTGGTGTTAAAATTTTTTCAAATGCTTTTCTGCATCCAGGAAGATAACCATATGGGTTTTCATCTTAACTCTGTTAATAAGATGGTGGGATTCTATTCGCAAATATTTTATTGAAGATTTTTATTTTGATATTTAAAAGTGAAATAGATCTGAATTTTATTTTTTGGTTAATGTTTGTGTCATATTGGAATCACTGTTATACTTCCTTTTCAAAATTAATTTGAAAAAAGGGAAAGAACTACTGATATATACTGCAACATGGGTGAACCTGAAAAGCAGTATGCTAAATAAAAAAAGCCAGACACAAAAGGCAACATACTGTATGAATTAATTTATATGAAATGTCTAATAAAGTCAAATCTCTAGAGCTGGAAAGTAAATTAACGGTTGCCTAGGGCTAGAGGTGAGAATGAAGATTGGCTACAAATGTGGATCTTATTGGAGTGATGGAAATGTTCTAAAAGTGGATTGTGGTGATGATAGCACAACTTGGCAATTTACTAAAAATTGTTAACTTTTACATTTAAGACCAAAGTGGGTTTTATGTTATGAAAATTACACTTCAGTGAAGTTGTTAAAGACAATTTTTTTTTAAATTTAAATGTAGTCCTACCAAAACCATGTAGTTGTATTTAATAGGGAAAAAAAATGAAGTTGGATGTTTCCTTCCTTTTCTAGGCTCTGAAATAGTTTAAGTAGCATGGAAATTATCTGATATGTAAATGTTTGGTAGTATACCTAATGGAAATACTGGTCCTGGTGATTTATTGTGTGTATTGGGGGAGGGGATGTGGGGTGGTGTCTTAAATGATTTTCTCTAATTCCTCTATGGTGATTGGCCTGTTCAGATTTTCAGTCTTTACTGAGTCAGTTAGGTAAGTAGCATATTTCTTTAAAAAATTCATTTCGTTTTGGTTTTAAAGTATATTTACAGGGATATGCAAATGTATTCTTTATCTTAAAAAATTATTCAGACATTTTCCACTTATTTTTAGTTTTTGTGTTTCCTCCCTTTTGTCCTTGATTATGTCAGCTAATAGTCTATTTTGTTGGTCTTATTTCAAACAATGATACATATTTGGATTTGCAAAATGCGTCTTGTAGTTGGTTTTTCTGAATGAATTATCCTTGGTAGTCCTTGAGTTGCAAATTTCAGTAGTTGTTCTCTTCCATTGCTTTGATTTTCTTCTTTGAGGACACCTCTTATGTGTATATTGCATCTTCTTTTCCTATATTGTGTATCAGTGACTTTCTCTCGAAACTTGCTATCCCTTTTGTATCTTTTTACAACGTAATTGGGGTGAGGTGTAATTTATATACTGTAAAGTTCACCCACTTTAAGTGTGCAGTTTCATAATTTTTAGTAAATTTATACAGTTATAGCATAATCACAATAATAATTTATGAACACTTTCATCACCTTATGCTAGAGCATAAAACAAGCCATGATAAATATAAAAGGGATGAAATAATGTAAAGAAAAATCTCTAAGTAAATGAGAATTAAATTAGAAATCAGTAACAAAAAAGGTGGGAAATCTCCAAATATTTGAAATCACACAATTTATTTATAAGTAGCACAAAAATCAAAGAATCATTCACATATGGAATGTTCCACATACTTAGCTTCTTTGAAGTCTTTGTTTGATAAGTACAAAATTTAAGATCAATTAGAAATAGTTTCTAGTGAAGAGTGTATGGGTATAAATTTGCTGTTTCTTTGAATTTCTCCTGATTTTTGGTTGAAATCTAAACGGTTTAGATGAAATGTTACTAACTACAAATTTATTTTCCTGAACATCTTTTTGTTGTTGTTTGGCTTTTTGGGGTGAAGGTGGTTAGAATTTATTTCTGTAACTTGACTAGGCTTACTCCTAGAAATCTTTCTTTTATTGTTTGTGACTGCTGACATGTCTCCTCAATTCTTTTATTCTGATTTTTATTTTTAAGTCTGGCTTCTTAGGCTTTGTCCTGTGACTGCATGACTTATGAGGCAGTCAGTGATGTAAGCAGAGGTTGTATAAAAAAATTGTCCGGTTCGTAAGTCTTCCACCTTCTGTGATGGATATGTCTTTCAGTTGAAGAGAGCATTCAATGCTCATCCAGTCCTCAAATCTCTCTCTTGACTTTTAATTTCCACTGTATTCCCTTGAGTCTTCTTGGATACGTTCATAGTTTCCTAGTCAGCCAGAGATGTGTACAGAACTTACCTGGTTCTTCTGTATCCTTCTGAGATATTTCTTAAATTGCTGGCTAGTTTGCCACTCACCCCAATGTAAGTTTTCCCATTTATTTTCTGTGGGAATTTGTTTTGTACTAGAATTGCTATGTTCAGCTGACAAATCTAAGAATTTTAATTTGCTGGCCGAAATTGACTCTGTCTTTTCTGATAGTAAAGCAGCTGGTTTTGCAGCCATCTATATACTCTGGTAAAGCTACAGATCTCAAGCGACCAAACTTGAGGGAGTGCGTGTTATGTATGTGTGGTGGGGGAGTGGTAGTACTTGAAGACAGAAGGGCCTCAAATTACTGCTATTTTAACCAAAGCCCAAAAAGAATAAATACTTTTTGATTTGTTTTATATCTTTAGTCTATTTAAATGCCATCAAATAGTTATTTTTGAGACTTTTGTTCAGCTAAATACTTTTTCTTTGCGGAGTGGGTTCACTCACCTCTATATACCACCATAGCCAAAGTACCTCATGTCATTTCTTTGGTTTTAAAAATTTCTCCTTATCATTTTCTGTTTGTCTTCAGATAGCTGTTGTTTATTCACTCTTGTGTTTCTTCTTATGTAACTTTTTTCCTTTGTGAACTGATTTTTAATTTTATTTCAATCTCTTACAGTTTTTTTTCTCTTTCTTTCTGAGTATTTCTAATTCTCATTTATGGTGTTCTTTCATGTTTTCTATTTTCATTTGGCTCATTTTGAAATATTTGGTTACAGTATTTATCCATTTTTGTGAACGTTTTTGTAGCATACTTTTATTATCCAAGAGAACATTATTCTCTTATTTCTTACAATGTTGTATGGGATTCCCTTTACATTGTACATTTTTACATAAATTTAGTTTACTTAAACTTTTAGGAAGGATTGGTCAGGATAGTTATTCTATTTTCATGACCTGAGAGATCCTGTTTGGTTGTTTTTGCAAAAAGATCAAAATACTTTCTGAGATTTGCTTCCCTTTCTGTCCTTACTCCTTTTATCTGGACTTGTTCTTTATTTTGCTCTCATTCTTAACAGCTTGCTTAATTTACATTCTAGTCTCAGTTGTGTATCTTTTTTTTATGTGTCTCTGTCTAGGAAAAGAGTTTAGGTTTTTGTCTGTCTTTTGTTTTTAGTTTTAAGCATTCATATCCCTAAGATTGCTTCAGTCTTCTCACCTTGTATGAATCCAGTATTCTCATTGCTTTAAGTGTGCAGACTTCTCTCAATTGAAGCTACTTTTTCAGATTGGCCTGCCACCCTTTCTAATAAATGCCTGTTGGATACTTTGGTGCTCACTGTTGTCTTTCTTTTCTTTCTCCCACAGAGCTATTAATTCCACAGTGTACTTACAGCTACTGATGTTTTGTCCCCACCTGCTCATATTTTGCTGTTCATGTAGCTGATTTATCACCAAATATTTTGTAAATATTGTCTGTAATAGTTGTTGCTTAATTTTGCCATTCTAGTTGTTCTATTTCTATGGAAGGATTTAGGTAGCTTCAAAAACCATGCTGCAAGAATTCCATTTCAGCTATCACCCAATTAAGCTGTTAATTGACTTAATCTTCCCACAGAAGGCCACTATAAATAATGGTCAAAATGCAAAAGATAATGACTGAAAGGCACTGAGGGTATATCAAAAACAGGCAGACTATCAAGGGGAGTGGATACTCCAATGATGGAAACAACAGATTCTTACCCATTTTCTTTAACTTTTAGCCTAAGTGCAGACTAATAGAAATTTTACAGTTTTTATTGTCTGAAAAGATAGAGGACAGATTTTTAGACAACCACCCTCCAGATACTGAGGGAGAAATACCAGAAGAAGAGAGCCAAAGAGCAGAAGTCCCATAGTTGGTATTTCAACCCTGTTTGGATGTCTGGCTGAGCCATAAATCATGAATACACAAGATATACTCTAGCTCGATTTAAAAGAACTAAACTTTCATTTGATATTCTTCTCAGGAGACAGATTTTTTGGGTTGAGTTCAAACAAATAAATGGCCCACTTAAAAAAAAATATATCACCACCTTTTGGAAGACTATAATAGAATCCAAAGTCTGCAAAACATAATGGCAATATGTCCAATATAGTATCCAAAGTTACTAGACAGACAAAGAAGGAAAATATGAATTCTTTTCAAGAGAAAAGATAATAAGGAAAACAGTTCTAAATATCTGCATATTGGAATTTGACATAGGATTTTTAAAAGTTATTATAATTGTGCTCAGGAGCATAAAGGAAAACATGTTCACAATAAATGGGAAGATGAGAAATCTCAGCAGAGAAATAAAAATTCTGTATCTGAAAATAAAAACTCAGTAAATGGCTTTAACTAAAGGCTGTACATAGCATAACAGAAGTAGGAGTTAGTGAATTAATACACTTCAATAGAAAATATTCAATCTAAAAAGAGGTAAGAGGTTAAAAAAAAAAAGAATAGAATCTCAGGGACTCATGAGACCTCACTGAAAGGTTTTCTGTATGTAATTGGAATTCAGAAGAAGATAGTGAATTGGGCAAAAATAATAATAAAAAATAAGGGCTGAAAACTTCCCAAATTTGGTAAAAATGTAAATGCAGGTATTTAAGAGTCTCTGCAAATCCATTCAGGAAAAAGTACAAGAACAACCTCGGAAAGGCACATCATAGTCAAATTTGTGAAAACTAAAAACGAAAAATCTTAAAAACAGAAAGAGTGTGTTGATTTTTTACTTACGAAGGAACCACAATTTACATGTTGTCTGACTTATCAGAAGCTACAGAAGCCAAAAAACAGTGGGAAGCATCATTAGAATACTGATGGTGAAAACTGTCACCCTCCCACTTCTATATCCAACAAAATTATCCTTTCAGAATAAAGGTGAAAGAAAGATATTTTCAGAGAAAAGAAAACTGAGATAATTCACTGCCAGCCGATCTGTACCACGAGAAATGTTAAAGGAAATTCCTGAAGTTGTATAAGCTATATAAAGTTGTATATGATAAGTAATTTATATTCTATTTGTATTACACATAGGAAAAACAGATTTAATTTGCCTCATTTGGAGATCATCTTAAACAGTTCACTTATTTACTAATTATAATCTTAATAGTGTGATTGCTTTACATTTTTAAAATATTTTTTTATTTATTTATTTTACTTTTGGCTGCGTTGGGTCTTCCTTGCTGCGTGCGGGCTTTCTCTAGTTGTGGCGAGTGGGGGCTACCTTTTGTTGAGGTGCGCGGGCTTCTCATTGCGGTGACTTCTCTTGTTGCGGAGCATAGGCTCTAGGCACGTGGGGATCAGGAGTTGTGGCTTGCAGGGTCTAGAGCTCAGGCTCAGTAGTTGTGGCTTAGTTGCTCCGCGGCATGTGGGATCTTCCCAGACCAGGGCTCAAACCTGTGTCCCCTGCATTGCCAGGCAGATTCTTAACCATCGTGCCACCAGGGAAATCCTCCATTACATTTTTATCAATATGTGCTGTGCATTCTTCTAAGTCTTGTACATTCAGTATCTTATTTAATCCTCCCAATCTATGTCCGAGAATAGGTATTGTTACGCCCATTTTTATAGATGAGGAAAATGAGCTGATTGGTTCAAAGGCTTGTCCAAAGTCAAACTTCTAATTAGAAGCGGTGCCATGATTCTAGACTCACCTCTCTTACTTTTAGTCCTTATTTCTTTGCCTCCGTGTTCTAGTACACTTATGCTGATCAGATATTAGCATTGAGGCTAGATATTTGTTAAAGGATCATAAAAATCCATTTAGTATTGAAATTGGTAACTGTCCTCTCTCCTTTAACCCCAGATTAGAATACTTAGTCCTTTGTTAGCTTTTTTTCTTTTTCCAGGTATTGGTTAATTAAGGAAGAAAAGTAATAGACTATAATTTCAAAAATATTTTATCAAGTCATAGAATAAAAGCAGAGCCCATAATTTGACTCCATGGAGAAACTATTTTACTGATTGGAGTAGTTAGGCTGAGATTATTAAAAACAAATTGAAAAATTTTCCTTGGTCTACTGAATAATAATAGTTACTGGATTTTGACCTTTGTCACTTTTATTATATAAAAAGCATGGATAGGGAAAAAGTGGGATCCAAACCATTAGAATATTCATGAGGAACCTGAGAAATCTCCAAGCTTCTCTGAAATACTTATTCTTATATCTTGCTTCTGGAAGACAGTTTGCACCAACTTCCATTATAAGGTTGTGACTAAAATTTGACAAAATTTTAACTTGACATGGCCTGGAAAATGAAATGCATAATCAGAGTAAAATAAACAAATTATGCTTAATAGAGAATTGCTGAGTTCAGTAATTTAAATCATCAAGTGTTTAAGGAACTTGTGGATATAGATTTGAGGTTGCTTCAACAAAGGAGACCAGACACATTTTTAGGTTTGATTTCTTATTTACGAGTACTGTGGCAAACTGTTGGTCACCTTCCATATCATTGCACCTGTTTCCTCATAACAGAACCAAATTTTGTTCAGGTATAATGTGGCCATGTGTTTCATGGGATAAATTTTGATAATTTAAGCCAATTCGAAAATTCTGTTTCCCTTCCCAAGAATACTTTTGGAATAAATATGTGATGCAAGTCTGGTGAATAAAACATAAAAAGATTTTGCTATAATGTGCCTATTCTTAAGGTGTTACTCATCCTTTTAAACCACATATATGACCTCATGATTTGTTTCTACTCACTGGTGAGCTGAGGATAAAACAATCTCCAACTTAGACTATAGTTGACACCTCATGATATGTCATACCAGGTAGAAGTGGGTTGCTATTGAATTGCAACAACTGGGTCACCACTTCAGTTCTGCTCACCAGGTGAGATGGTGTGAGGTCAAGAGCTATAAAAATTACTTGACGGCATCTAGTAATCTAACTTGATGATAATGGATATATATAGAAGGAGGAAAACTGAAGTATTGATGTCAAGGAAGTTTGGAGAAGAGATTAATGAATGGGACACTCAAAATGACCCCAAAGCCTGAATTCTTATCAGAAGGATCCCAGTGACCCTCTTTGGATATTCCTCACCTCTTTTAGAAGTGAGTTGACTCAAAAACCTCATGAGCAACATCATTAAGAGGTAGAATAAATGTTATACATGGGCTCAGCAATATGGGTGTCCCTGCACCAAGGATGGCTTCATTGTGGAGTGAGTGAAGTACACAACTTATGGATAATAACCAACACTGAACACCAGTTATGGCCTTGTATGTATCAGGACCTGGTGGGAGGTTAATTATATTGGTCCATTTCATGGTAAAGGGGAAGTGAGTTGTCTTCCCCAGAGGAAACCTGCATTCTCTATTTAAATTTTCTTTCTTTGCTATTCATGCCGGTACTCAAACAACCAAATGTGGACTTCCTGAATGTCTTATGTATTACTAAAATGCTATCCATGTAACATGCCTCCAAACAAGGCACTACCGTAAAACAGAAAGAAAATAAGCTATCGGCCATGTGATGTATAACTCTTCAAGGTCCAGCTTAATTCTCACTTATTCCATGAAGTCTTCTTGAATACATGTCTTTGATAATAATTATTACCTTTTCTGAATTCACAGCCCTTACATTTTTATATCATTTAAATTATCTTAGCACTTTCTATCTTATTCTGTCATTCGGCCTTTCATGTCTATCCTGCTTTATTATTAAATTTAAGCCTTTTAAATAAAATCTTACCTTATTCATTTGCCTTGGTCTACCAGAATATTTTACACATTCAAGATACTAAAAGATTGTTTGCTGATGACAACCATATTCATGGAACCTTAAAACTATATGTGATTTTAAAGGGCATGAAACCCCAAGTCCTCAGTAAAATCTCTTTTGTCAGAATGTTTTATTTTTGTAAAAAGATTAGGACTGGCTGAAATAAGTTGAAAACCTCTTTCATTACACGGCCATGGTCCGGGAACAGTGTAAGTTGAGTGGATCCACATATGATCTTATATAACTGTTTCTGTTACTTGCGAATTATATATCAAATGTTTATTTAAAAAGCAGACCAAGTTATTTTTATCTTACCTGTTAAAGAAAAGCAGTTGCTCCTCTTCTTTGTAGCGTGCAATGTTTAGTTCTAATAACATAATAAATTTAAAAGTTTATCTTCCATGTCTACTAGAATGTAAGCTCCATAAGGATAGGAATTCTCCCTCTCTCCCTCTCTCTCGCTCACGCTCTCTCTCTCTCTCTGTCTCTCTCTCTCTCTCTGTCTCTCTCTCTCTTTCTCTCTGTGTTATATCCCAGTGTTTAGAAAAGTGCCTGTCACAGAATAGGGATTTTATAGATCATTGTTCTTTAGTTGTGTGTGGTTCTAGTCTTTCAATTTAAAAAAAGCACTTATCTAGAAAACCTAATACACAAAACAAAATCAACAAAAAAAGAGATTTTATCCATAAGAAAAATCAGAAGCATTCTGAACATTGGGATCCAACTAAGAGGCAGAAATTAGAAGTCATTTTTGTAGATAAAGCCCTGTGTGGGATAGGGGTGTAAATCTCACAGATTTGCTGAATCCAAAAACTGCTTTCAACAGTTCTTCCCTTTTAGTGAACATTATAGAATGTTCTAAATAAATATTCTATGAACCACAGCTAATGTCATAAGCTTATTTAGATAAACCCAAACCTGGTTTTCAACCCTGATGATGGCCTGGCTTTTTAGAGTGATTCTAGTTAGTATTAAATGACTTTTCTAAAAGGCATATGACAGCAGTTTAATTATTAAGGTATCATTGTACTGACAGGTATTGGGCTGACCGAGAGGTGGGTGGTGTCTACTTCATAACCTCATTTCTGAAAGTTGATGATTCTGTATATTCTGTTGTTTTACTTGAAAAGCCACTTGACAGAGGGCTTTTAAAGAGGAGAACTGAGTATTTCCTAACTGAAGTTTTAAGAGAATAATTTCAAGAAATGACCAGTTTCAGTTTGGAGTTCTCAAAAGGGTTTGGTTCACCTTCATCATTGATCTTTCTGTTTGAAGTGTTCATTTACCATCCTGACATAATCTAGGGTTGCACTGCATGATGTTGATGATACTTTTGTCAACGTGAAGAATGCAGTGCCATTGTTACAGAAATTGTACAAGAAACAGAGACCTTAATATGTACCATCTGTTTTACAAAAACGTTCAATGTGGTAATGCATTTGCAAAACCAGAAGCAATATCTCTAAGACATGAAATGAACATATGTTGTCTAAGAGCCTTCAGGCTGACATTGAAAAAGAGAAAAGATAGTACTTCAAGGCAAATACTATCCCAGTAGAAAGACTGCCAGATCCAATATGGTTCAGCCTATTGACAAGTCTCTGGTGAACAACTTCATATAAAGATTTTCACATTGTTATGGGTTGTACAGCTCTCTGGCCCATCTTTTCAGCATGGGTAAAGTAGTAGCAAACACCCTCTTTGTCACTCTGGGTACTTTTCTGTTTCAGAGCAACAGATGTTGTCAGAAAAAGTCACACCATACAGTAAAGTGCTTGAATGATTATTTCTAGGGCAGGAGTGAAACTGAAACAGTGTCTTCCAATGAGTGAGCAGATAGTTTTAAAAACAGAGCTGAAAATGCAACCACCGAAAGCTGTACTAAAATATCTAGCTGTTTAGCGTAAATTGAAATTATGAGTTTTACGAGTGGTAGCATATACAATTTTCATATATATATTGACTACTAACTGAAAAATTCTGGCCTCATTTTTCCAGGTACTCTAATCTAAAAGTATATTTTACAATGTAAAATTTAAATATATATACACATGAATATTGCAGTATGTACATAGCCATAAGGCTGTATATGTCATATTCGTGTAAGTGCACGTGAGAAGAATTACAGAGGTCAAATGATGGATTATTAAACCCATTAGGAGGAAGGATAGTTAACTAGCTTAACAAGTGTTAGTTTGCTTATATTTCAGTTCCAAAGATTCAATATGGCTTTAAGTTATATTATGCCATAATCAGGCTTAGTTCTTCATAAACATGTCAATATGAAATATAAGCCTTACATTTTAAAAACAGTTGAAAAAATACATCAGTGGACTTGGAGCCAGGAGATCTGGCTTTGAGTCTCCAATCTCCATTTATAAGGTGCATGACCTGAGGCAAGGTCAGCCTTCAAGACCTCAATTACTTCAACAATAAATAAGGGGGTTGGACTAAATGACCTTTAAGCTTCTTTCCAAATTTAAGAATTCTCATTACAAATAGACAGTCATTATACAGTTTAAAATGGAGGAAAAATTGTTTGAAGTTTAAAGTCGAGATAGTTAACTCATTTATTTTATGTTTAAAACTATACACTGACCTATAGGAAAGTATGCTTAAAGAAACCACACTTTTTATGGTTTACTAACTTTTTATGTCTATCCGTTTCACAACAGAATTACACACATTTTTGTTCATATTCTTTCTAAATCTCACTTAGGAAAAAACATAAAACCCTTCTTTGTGACTAGTCTGTTAGTTATTGGGCAGGTAAAAGAATGATGCGATGCCCCCTGACCCCATAACAAGCATGCGCCTATGTTTCCAAAGCTTTTTTGTATCTAGAAGTAGTTCTTTGATCACTAATGGAAAGTTAATTTAAAAATAATCTTTATCTTCTATTTAAATGACCTCTCCATGATAGCTCTCATGACCTGCCAAAGAGCCTAGGATTTATTCCAGACGTCCCTGTTGCTGTTCAAGTTATGATCCAAGGATGGCTCTAATCAGGAGACTTTGGCAGGAATTGGGGTGGTATTCTAGGCACCAGGTCCATCCTCTTCTCTCAACCCACCCATCCTTAACATAATAACTCTTTGGATTATGCCTCTCAGTAGAGCAGGAAAATTGTTCACTAATTGCTACAGCTAGAACCCAGAAACATATATCCAGTTTCTGAGCTGAGATTTGTAAAGGAAACTTTTCCACACTCTCCGTAATTACTAACTTTATTTCCTTATCACACCCTAAATTTAGTCCCTGATCACTATCACCTCCTCATTTTATTACCCACTTTGTTCTATTTATGATATATATTATGCTACCCTGAAGAGTTGCACAGATCAGTGAATTCTCTGGCTACCCTTGAATTTAGAGTTTTATTCGAACTTCTGCCTGGTCTCTTGACCTGTCACCAGTCAGTGGTGGAGCAACAGAAATTCTTCTCTTAGCTCTGGATCAGGGGAAAGCCCCTGATGAAATTCACTTCCAACCACGCAAAGTTCAAAGGCACTGGCTTGAGTGGTGCATGTGTTTATTCAGGAACATGTGGATCTGATGAGTGCGAGGAGATTGGTGCAGTATGGCTCAGATGCAAGTCGTTGAGTATAATTGATTTTTAATGGGCTGGCTACCTGCCACCAGATGTTCATCAATTAGGTACGCTTTCAAAACCAACACAGCTGCTTATTTCATGCTGACTATCCAGTGGCTGAGGTATTGTTACATAGTGTAAGAAGTCATTTCTGTGTAGGGCGGCCATACGTTCAGTTTGCTCTCAACCAGTCATGATGTAGGCCTATAATTACTAATAGCACCCCCTTTCTCTTTCTCACTGTCACAGTTTGGACAATAAATCACTTGGGCATCTTACCTATTTGTCATGCCATTCCATACACTGTACGAAGCTAAGTGAGACATAGATCTTGCCCTACAGCAGCGAAATAATTCATGTCAGCATCATACACAAAGTAGATCTTACCTCTCAATATCACTAAATTTTAGAGCTCTAAGGACCTTTAGATTGCATTTATTCCAATGCTTCTTAAGATCTGGTTAGTGAATTGGTGAGTTAATTTTTACCAACTTACCTCTGCTTCACCTGCACCTATTTGTGAAGCGTCATCCCAATTTCTTCCCTTCATTCTTCCTTTCTATTTCTCTCTCCTCTTCTAGACAGTATCTGGGGCTGGCTTATTTCCTTGTCTTTTTGGTACAATTCATATTGAGAGAGGACTTTTTTCTCCTTTGAATCAGTGTCTCCCCTACACCACACCGAGGTGATCAAATGACCTCATTGTTCTTCATAAAAGAATAGATAATCCCTTTTAGGCAAAAAAGCAAATAACTCTCCTACAATATTTTGTAAGATAATTTAATTTTATGTCTACAAGGAAGAACACAGTATTATTATAAAAGGATTTTCTACCATCTTAGTCATGTTATTTTATGAGTGTCATAACATATCTTTAAAAGAAGTTAACCTTCTTCATGTTACACTGTGCTATTTTAGATAATTGCCAACTGGATAATTTTGATTAAGGCTGGCCTAGCCTATAGCTATGGAGACAATTTTTTTCCTGAGTCTCTATTGATCTTCAGGAAATATTAATCCTCTACTGGCTGTAAATGCCAATATTTATTTACACTTCTCTTTTTTTTACCATTCTTAAATTTAATTTTTATTTTTATCAAAGTAGTAGACGTAGAGGTTTTTAAAAATTATATAGTCCTAAATCCTATAATGAAAAACTGCAGAATTGTTCCCAGTGGCAATCACTTTCAACTTTTTTTAGTTATTTCTTTCTGTAATTACCTTTATATTTCTAAATATTGTAATTAATTTGCTCTTTCTTGATTTTTAAATTTTAGTTTTCTTCCTATTTTAGAGGGTTTATAACAATCCTCCACTGCTAACATACCATACTTTCCCTCTCCTCATCCTCCTAATATACTACAATTTTGGTTAATTAAGAAATTGATGTTTGTGTTGTTAGGAATACATAAATATTACTAAATTTGAAGCTTAACTTGGAAATATAGCTACCTATTTTTCTGTTGTTCTTTTAGTTTTAGTTTTGTTTGTTCAGTTTTCTGTGTATCTGTCATTTACCTGACGTCTCCAACTTTCTCCCTCACCTGTGTATCTCTTCTCAACTCACTCAAACACTGTGAAATTTATAAGTTCATTTTTATTTTCATTAAAATATCCTCATGGAGATTTGGTCCTCCTACTCCTAGCTGTAGCCTCAGGAAGAAGGCATTGCTATTGTTGTATTGTTATTTATCTCATCCATTGTTAATGCTGAGAAACCCAATACGATTCTGATACCTGAATTACCACAGACTTAGTGGCTTAAAACAATGCAAAATTATCCTTGAGTTCTGGAGGACAGAAGTCAGAAATGGATCTCACTGGGCTCAAATCAAGGTGCTGACAGCCTGCATTCCTTTCTGGAGGCTCTAGGGAAGAATCTCTTTCCTTGCCTTTTCTAGTTTCCAGAGGCTGATGCAGTCCTTGGCTTGTGGCCACTCCCTCCCATCTTCAGAGCCAGCGATGGCCGGTGGAGTCTTTCTCACATACTATCACCATGACAATGACACTTCTGCCACCCACTTCCACATTTACAGACCTTTGTGATTACTTTGGGCCAACCCTACTAATCCAGGGTAATCTCCTTATTTTATGGTCAGCTGATTAGCAATCTTAATCCCCTTTGCTATGTAAACTAACATTGCCAGGTTCCAGTGGAGTAGGACATGAACATCTTTGGGGGGGCTATGATTCTGCCTACCACAGGCTCTGACATGCTGATAGAGGCTATTAAGCATCCAACTTCCTCCTCAACATTTCTACTTAGATATCTAATTGGCATCTCAAACCACATTCAAAACCAAACTCTTGATCTTTGTTCTCCATAAACATGCCCTCCCTTTGATCTTCAATTTTTCAGTAACTAGGCAAGTCAAAAATTGTAATTGCCGAAATAAATTATTGACACCCTAGAATTCAAAACTTCTTCCTACTTCCCCTCCATAATTCCAGTTGCCCAGAACAGCTTTTAGAATATCATAAGTATTAATATTTCATGAATGGTCTGATTTCCCAATTACATGATCACATACATTTTTAAGAATTTTCTATGGTGGTTTATGGTTTTCTGCTTGTTTGATTACCTTTAGTTCAGATGATAACTTATTGATTTATAATATATATCTTTAATAAATATTTGTTCTCAATGCAAACTAGGGAATATATGATTTAGTTGGGATTCTTAATTGAAAACAACAGAAATTATTAATTTAAGCAGGCAATAAATTTATTGCAAATATAGATGGCAAAAAAAAAAAAAAATCAGCCAGAGGTTTAAAAAAGCAGGTCCTGAAAATAGGACTCAGTGCAGCTACATTACCCATCCTGACCCTGCTGCAACCCTACCTATTATACAAAACAAGGGGGTGGGCATTGGTTTTTCTTTCCTCATCTTTTATGATTTCTAGAATTTTCTTCCTAACAATATTAGTTTTATACTGTATAGCAACCATTCTTAACCTATCCCATTACTAAGTGGGAAAACACAATTAATTGTAAACGAAAATGACACAAAAGATAAATGCACATGATTTGAATTTCATAGAACTTCTGTTTGTTCTTTTAATCTTTAAAATTTTCATAATGTTATAACCAATAACCCCTTATGTTTGCCTTTCCTCTTACACAAAAGTTGTGTTGATTACAAAAAGAAGCTGAACATTACATTTGACATTTTTGAAACTTGATGCTTTAAATATCAAATGTTTTGAAAACTGAGATTCCCAATATTCAAATAATTCTCTTGAAATGAAGAGGAAACCAAAGGACAAGATACAGTCCTTCAATCTGTGCAGTTGAAATGCTCTTCGGGTCAGATTACATTTACTCTAAATGGCCAAACAGTGCTGCGCCATCCTAGTTTGCGATGTGTGTGACTCACACAGTTAATAGTAGTGGGTCAAACAGTGGTGACTAATAAGGCTAATAAGACTTATTCTGTGTTGGAGTTAACAAATCCTTTATCAGTACTTCAACCACTCTGCTTATGTGGCCTCATTGTTAAGATTATGCCTTTCATCTATGGAAACCAATCCCTTTCATATACAGTTTCAGCAAGAAGCTTATCAAATGTGTATTAAAGCAGTATTGACTTGTCTAACAATAAAAAGTACAATTAGACTTCCAACACAGAGCATTTCTAATTTGCATAAAATCCTCTCTAACCTATCTATTCCTTTTACTGCAGAATATAACCAAAAGGTTATATTCCATCCATGCGCCAGTAATTACTCTGAAATCACTACACAGATGTACCTATATAATATTGTTCCATTCTTTATGCAGATCTTAAAACTGAATTTATATGCAAGATATATCAATAGGAAAACACTAGTAAAATCATTAGAAAAAGTGACCAAGCACAATGGATTCCTTTTACGTAATATCACAGAGTGTAATAATTTAAGATAGTTTCTTACTGAGACCCACTGTCTTGATTAAAAAGAAAAGAAAGCTCAAGGATAAGACTAAAGACGTACTTTTATGACACCTTTTAATTGCGGCTTCTAATTTACACAATGTATAGTTTGAAAAGACAACTTTTAATCACCAGAAGAGTACTTAGGAACAGACTTTACATAAAAAGTAGGTAAACCAATCTGAAAATTAAGGGATTATTTTAAGAATACCGGAAGTATTTATAATGGGACATTTTTATTTGAGAGTATAGGTTATTCTTTGGCCATGTTGTGATCCTTGTCACATAAATGCATGCCTCTGTTCTGAGAATTTTAATTCCACTTTTTAAAGCAATGGAAACTTGTGTGACTCTTGTGATTCCTGTACTCTTTGATTTCCTTAAGTGACTCCTAGGAGGAACAGTTCAGAGCGTGGCTGATTCCCTACTTCTTTGCAAAGGTGGCATGAAAATGCTTTGTGACCACCGCTGATGAGCCTTCCCATGGTTGTTGAATAAAGAGCAGCACTGTTCTACCAGGGTAACACAAAATGACATTGCCTCAGGTCATTTCAGGGCATGTCACATCATGTAACACAACATAACCCGATGTAACCTGATCCAACAGGTTAGGTGCCTGTTGCCTATTTGTAGGAAACACTTTTTTATTTCTCCTCCAGAAGAGAGGCCATGTCACCCTGTATAATGAAATGTCAATTCTAGCTCTGGGTCCAAGGGATACCAATGGAAATAATTTCCTTCCCAATTATAGTGGACTCTGTTCAGCACTGAGTTACTAAGAGTTCATGTCATTAACAAGAATGTAGTTGTGAAAGTGAGTTGAAGGAAATATGCCTAATTAGCACAAATTTAACAAAAGTAGCAGAGACAAAATGCTGTATTTTTTTTTAATGGGATTAAAAACAGGAAAAAAGAGAAGAAGAGTTAGGAACCAGTAATAGTTAACAAAACATCATTCTTTTACAAAAGAGAATTTTATTTTCTAGGAAAAACAATAAATAAATGACCAAGAAAGTAGGTGTTTTTCTTTAAAAATTACTGTTAACCAAGGTAATTGATGAGAAAGATGCTTGCATTCCTCCATTTCTGAATTTATCAGGTGAAGTTATCCAACGTGCTGTGTGCATGTAGGTATAGAAAAGAGGCATGATACCCAGTGCCTACCCTCAGTAGGCTTCCCTGACTGAAGAAACGAAACAAGCATACATTGCACACCTGACATTGAGTAAATGCTAACCTCTAGGCTATTACCTGTAAATCCTAGAGAAATTAGAGAAAGAAAAGAACATTGCCTGGAGTAGGAAAGAAGGCCTCAGGGATTTGAATTTATTATTACCTGCTTTGAGTTTAATTTTCTAGTCTCACAAGGAAATCCAAGTCTATTAAAAGGTAAAAAAGCATGTAGTTCACTAGGAGTGGTGAACTGTACAAACACCTAACTTGAGCTTAATCTATAAAGGTAAAGGGAACATTCTTTAAAAATATTTCTTAGGCTGGTAACAGAATTAATTTACTCAGAATAAAACTATTGGCTTCATCACTAGAAAATTTGGAATAAAAATTATATAGCAGTACGATAAAAATCTACTTTTAAAATGTTAACACATACTTACTAAAAGAAACACCCATATAACTAGTCCTCTTTAATTATTTAGTTGACATGAACCCTATCTCATTTGGCTCTAGTCTGTTAAATGTTAAAGAACAAGAATTGAGTTAAAAGAACAGCTTAAGGAACCTCCATACTGTTCTTCACAGTGGCTGTATCAATTTACATTCCCACCAACAGTGCAAGAGGGTTCCCTTTTCTCCACACCCTCTCTGTGATGACCTAGATGGGTGGGATGGCGGGGGTGGTGGAGGGAGGTCCAAGAGGGAGGGGATGTATATATACATACAACTGATTCACTTGTTGTACAGCAGAAACTAACAACATTGTGAAACAATTATACTCCAATTAAAAAGAAAAACACCATAAGAAAGACATGAAGGAGCTTTTTGTAGGAGATAAGAGTTTCATAATTGTGCTAACTTGAGGGGTGGCATGCTTTCTTCCTGGACCTAGATAGCAAAACAAGAAGGACATGTACAAGGGTTAAAAATGGTGAAGGCAGGCTTTTATATTTTTATAAAGTAGTGTTGTTATTTCATAAGTAATACTATACATTTTCCAGATCAGAGATAGAGATAAATGTTATTAGTATATTGTCATCTAAGTCAAATAGACATCATTTCAGAATTATCCATCACTTCCAATGTTTGTCTCGTTATTCTCAACTTTCCTCCATTATTTCACGTAATCAAGATTTGACTGTGCATATATTATAGGTAAAGGACTATAATAAACTAATATATGCATCAAGATCACACCATTAATAAACACAGATGTCAGAATTCAATTCATAATTATATTTGAAAGGACAGCTGGTTTTCAGCTTAAACAAACCTGTGCCTCCAATACAAGTGCGATTTGCTACTACCATAGTATAAAATATTTGAAGTCTAAGATATACGTGCTTTACAGATAGGCTTTCTTGCCTTGTAATAAAACCTAAAAGCTTTAATACAAACAACTAAATTTTCACAGTTCAATAAAAAAAGAACTATTCAAAGTAATGGAATGTTGTACTTATTAGCTACCTGTTAGTTTCTCTTTGTTGTGCTAATGTTCACAATGATGGGTACAGTTTTAACCAATTACATAAATAATTTAAATTGACACTGAAGAAAACAAAAATAAAATAATGTTGTGCTTCTTTTCTGCAAGCAACTTGGCACTCAAAGATCATTGAACTATTCTGAGTCGATTTCTTTGAGCACAAAACTGAGCAGAAGTGCCCAGAAGCTATAAACTATCGCTAAACACCCCTAAGAGGAGATTGGTGGCTCATATTCCACTAAGCTGTTTCAGTGCATGTATCATCTTTGGGGATCACTCTAATTTTTGTTTATTTTTGATCTCTTCTCTGTTTCGTTCTTCTTCCAAAAGGCCCAAAGAGGGAGGTGAATGAAAACTACAGTTGGGAGTAGATCAGGACATCCAGGGTCATCTGACTGTCTAACTCTCTTCTGTCACCAGGCATCTCACATGGTAGATTGTAGGACCAATTACCAACGGTTCATGATGGAACTACAAAGTGGCAGCTCCTGGAACTGAACTAATTATTGATAGTTGCCAAACGAGAACTAAAACAATCCTTAAATGATAATAAAACTAATGAGGTAGAAACTTTACTTCCTCCCCAACTCCACTGCCCTCAGGTGAACTAAGGAGGAGAAATAGCAAATTCCCTTCTATATTTCCACAAAAACTTTTCTCAGACACCGTAAAACAATGGGAGAATACAAGTAGGTTGTTCTCTTTTTCTTTGGCTTGAAACTTAGCTCACAAAGAAAGTTCACACTATGTAAAGATTTTCACAGTGATGTATTAACAAGTCTGCAGGATTTGCTCTACTTATACAGGGAAGTCAGATTCGAAAATAAAACTTTTTTCTGTTTGTGGATGCGGTGATGAACATATGGTGAGCACCTGGAATTTATAGAGGCCTTTACCTAATAAAACCTTCTGAGACATTCCAAGAATGACAACAAAGTGATGGCATGGAGCAGAACTGCCAAAGGTAATCTTCTTCACCTTCTGGTTCTTTTAAAGCAGAAAACATAAAACTAACAACTTAGTGCCCCCCAAATGCTTATGAAATGTGCATTAAAGAGGTGGGAGCCCAAGTTCCCTGACAAAGGTGCTATTATATCATGACTGTGAGTGTCTTTCTGGATTGTCTCAGAACTGGTTTATGAGATAGATGACTGATTGGTAAGCATACTATTAAAAAGTAGAGTAGGACAGAGTACAAGATCAAGTTCAAAGTTAGAAAGTTTTACTTAGAATGTTTTTATAATGGAATGCATTAAGTGATAAAACCACATACAACATTGACTTATGATTTTATAAAAATCTATTACATTTAGCTGCAACTTAGGAAAATGTCATTTGCAAGGTGACTCTCAGCTCAATGTAAACTTTAAAACTGAAATTCCCAATCAGGAAAAGAAAAGTTGATGAGATCCAGATTGGGAAAAAAAAAAAGATTAAGGCATCCGGTTAAGACAGCTTAACTTTTAAAGAATACAAATGTCTTTACAAATGTAAATCTAAATAATACAGTGAAAATATTTTCTATATTTTGCAACAATATTTTGCAAATAATAAGGTTTTTCTTGAATATAATCACAAAATCAGAAATAACCCCAATCCTGAGCCCCTCTTTACCCTAGTTCAGATCTCAGCTGTTTATAATATCTAAACCAAGATTCAACATACTTTTAATGACATTTCTCCAAGCCTCTCAGCCCTCACACTCTACTTTCCTCCAAGAATCAAAGTCAAATGGGCAGAAGAAAGAGGTTATTTCACCCACAAACATAAAAAATAAACAAACTGACTATTGGTTTTCAAAGTTAAGTGCTATCAGTAACTCTCAGGGACCAAAAAACAGAAGAAAGAGAAGCTCTCCCTATTGTAACTCCCTGAAAAATCAACCTGTTGATACCCTTTACAACTCTCAGATAACAAGCCACAATCAAAGCAAACATACCAAAAAATGTTTCAGCACAGAGAGGAGAAATCACAGCCCACTCAGAAGAGCTGGACTTGCTATAAAGAAGGTACAGAGGAGTCTGCAAGGTAGCTGGGTGTGCATACTAAGGACCGAACAGAAATAGAGACGTGCTCTGTGGTGGCGGAGAAGACTATCTGGGGCATGGGTGATGGGTGTCAAGCGTCACGAGTCGTGATTATGACCTTGTTACTTTTCCTTGGAGTACTTTTAACGTAGGACTCATGTTTAGAATGATCTTTTACTTCTACCAGAATAGATTTTTTTTTTCATCTATTGCGGTTTATTCTTTGGCTCAAAAAAAAAAAAAAATCCATGAAAGTTACCCATTGAGGCAATCACCGTTTGGGATATTTAGTTTATTATTGGTGTAGAAGTGTAAAAGCCTCCCTAGTCCAAGAAAAGATGGTTCATTTTTCACTCCCACCCCAATTCTATCTCCTACTCTGGGGAGTAAACAGACAGTGAAATAACTTATAACAGTCTTTCTCCCAATTCATTGATTGTAATCATTGCTAGATAGCTGATGTCTAAGAAATAAAGCATTTCAGATTAGTCAAGAGCTGAAATTTTGGTTCTCAAAAATGCCATAAGACTCTATAACCTCCTGAGTTTTTAAATGTCTTCCACTACACATGTGTCTTGCATTTAGAATTCCTTTGTTTTATATGTTCTAACTCCTTTGGCTTACGGTTATATACTTGTAACAAAAAAAAACAAAAAGACTTCGTAGCAAGTGCTGAATACTGTTCTTTGGCAAGAATTTAGATCTTTAGCTAACCATTAAAAGTAAGGGGAAAAATAATAGCAAATAGAACCTAAAGCAAAATCATAGCAAAGAGTGACCGACGAATTAGGAGGAGAGTTTGTAGCAAATACTGGTCATAGAAAGCACTAAAATTTCTTAGCTAATGCCAATCATTAAAGTTAATGGAAAATTCAGAGCGACTGCTAATAATTGAAGTCAATAGAGAATTGATAGCACATGCTGATCAGCGATGCTAATGGAAAAATTCTCCACCAAACTGCGCGTTTTCAGATGTCTTCTCAGAATAGCAAAAAGCTGTAAGTGTGAGTTTTGACTCTTATGTTGACATTTGCCATTTCTTTGTATTCATCAAGTTCATGTGATGTGAAATAGGCGCAGCCTATTGTGGCAGCAGGGGTTTAATTATGACTCCAAATGTATTTGCAAAAGTGTATTCCTTTTGACGTTGGTGCCCCCCAAATGGAAGTAATCACCCGCTAATTGTGCACAGGAGCCCCGAGAGCTGTCTGGCATGATAATCCGGTCTGCAAATTTGGGATTGTGAAAGGCTCCTTTTCTTCTTAGTAAGTATCAAACACCACTAGTTCTCTTAGTGCATAAAGAAATCAGCAATCCCACAGATAACATGCAGTATAAAAATGTAGCCTCTAACTAAACAAACTTTCTGCACACTGTCATAGTCCTACATTTATTCCTGTCATTTCCAATTTGCTGGATAGATTATTGTACTTGCTAAGCTATCCTGTGAGCATGGTGCCCATCCGTAATAGCATTCAGACCACAGGAATAGTGTGGGCGAACACGGGACCAGAACTGATGGCATGTCATTAGGTATTGTTTGCCAGCACCTTTTATTACAATTGCGCAGGCTCATTTTCCTGAACTATTCCTGGTTTTGCACATTGCCTCTCCCATCCTAATTCTTATGACACTAGCCTCCATCCTACTTGTGTACTCAAAACTTATTTGTCCTTCAATACCCTGCCTGAATCCCGCCTCTACTATGAGACATTTTCTGATGATCCCCTGATTTCACTTATTTGCATAAGCAAGCGCTCATTGTCTGTATTGCAGATTTAATAGTCATATTGTCCTGTATTATTTGACATATATTGTTGTTTAAATCTTAGCCCAACCAATATCTCACAAGACAATAAACTCCCTTTAACAAAAGGAGCCTGATACTTTTTTTGTCTGACCCACAGTGCATAAATCTCAACGGCTTCTACAGAAGGAGACAACATTGAAAAAAAAAAAAAGTGAGACGACCATTGAAACTAGAGTTAGATATCTAGGTTTTAAGTATTAATTAGCTCTGCCATTTAAAAATCCTGGGAGAGGTTCCAAATTACCTGAGACCCATGAGTATCAGTTTTCTTACGCTGTAAAATGGGAAAATTCCTGGGCAATTCGCCTCACTTGTGGTTGTCAGAAG
Organism: Tursiops truncatus; assembly: GCF_011762595.2. Lineage (NCBI taxonomy): Eukaryota > Metazoa > Chordata > Mammalia > Artiodactyla > Delphinidae > Tursiops > Tursiops truncatus. The sequence continues at coordinate 71,494,151 of NC_047042.1, read as the reverse complement.
CAAATGAAATTGCATATGGGAATGGGCTATATTCATACGTGAATGGATAGATGGCAAATATATCTCATTCTTGGAATAAGTGCTTAATATATGTTTGAGTATAGTTTTTATCAATAATATGTCATTTTTGATGAACAGTTTTCAACTACAGTTTTTAGCTTCTGAGGGAAGACAGAATAGAAACTCTCTCTGATATGTAAACTTGAAAAATAATAGAATACAATGTAATAAGTAATGGGAAAATGAAGTGAGAGATGGCAGCAAATTGAGCCAATGACTGTCATGGTGAGACGGTCTGCAGATCTGGAACCTGATGTAGCAAACAGTTGAGCAAGACCAGCATTTTATATTTGTGACCAAAAAGGCTAGCTTAAATATAAATCATTTTTGAGTGTCAGTAAGTTGTATCTCATTAATTGCTCTAAGAAAAACTGTATTTTTCCTTAAGAAACTTCAATCCAAAGAACAGTCCTATAGGATAAATATTTCTGATCTATAACATGTGAAATAGTTCAGATACTAAGCTTAGTAAATCTTGACCTCACACTATATTTTATTTTGACTAAAATACAAATAAGGATAGCTATAAAAACTTCAATTTATACACCACACTGAAATTATAAAGTATAGATTATTTATCTATTGAATGAGAATAAAGTCATAAAAACACAGGAAGTAAAACTGAAAACATTAGCCTCATTTGAATAGGATACAGATCATCATTTACTTACATTTTAATAAATAATATGATCAAGAAAGGAAGAAAATGAAGGAGAAACCAAATAAGGAATTTTTTGATATGGAGAATGGTAAAAACAGAGAGGTACATAATGGTAGACACAAACTCAACTGTTTTCTGAGATCGGACAAGGTTATGTAAAATGATTGACATGATAATTTATAGTGAATGGACTAGATGTGGAAAATTGAAGGAAGAATATCTATGAAGAAATGAATTCAAACTTTTGAAATACCACATGTGCCATGCAAAAACTTCCATTACAAAATACCCATAAATCCTAGATAGCCTATTAGAAACTTAAAAAAAAGAATCATGGCTGTAAAGTTCAAAAGAAAGAAAGGAAAATCTCCAAGAAGCAAAAATAAGAAGGAACAGCAAACTAGAGCTGATGCTGGCTGTCTTTGGAGGGTATCCTGAACATGGTGACCCAGAGGCTTGAGTTTTATTTTCAGAAAAGGACAGGCAATAGGACCCTGGACCTGCAAAAGTCAATATTCTGACAAAGGCCCCTCACACTAAACCTTCAGGTTTAAAGCTCTACATACTTAATAAAACGTTAAATTGGAAAAAAAAAATCATCAGGACAGGGAGATAATAGGAATTCTCTTTGTTTCAACCTGGGCTTAGAGTGGGGCAAAATATTGCCCTGAGAATATAACATTGGAACTGTACCTCTCATAACATCTGGTTAAATTTTATATTACCTGCATGTCCCCAAACTCCTAAGCTTAAGAGTTTACATGAAAAGTGTACCAGGGCCCTACTGAACCCTGTAGCCCATAGCAGAAGCAATACTTTTTGGAGGAATGTGTCTTTATATCACCAATACTCCATTGCATATATACTCATAATCGGAAATTACAGAACACCTGACGATCAAACAGCAGACATATCCCAAAGCAGAGTCAGACTCCCAAGAACTTAATAAAACTATTGGGAAAATGCTACCAAAAATGAGTTTAAAATAAATATAGTCTTAAAAATATTCAAAACCAAAGACACTATCAGTAAAGAATAGACATTTTAAATAACCAACTAGAATTTATAGAAAGAAGACAAGCAGCCATAGGAATTAAAAAATTAAATGTATATATGAAAAATAGATTGGACACAAGTGAGGAAACATAGTAAACTAAAAAGTGTTTCTGAGCAAATCAGTCAGAATGCAGCACAGAGCGATAAAGAGAGAAAAAACGTCAAGGAGAAATTGAGACATGAATGCAGAATAAGTCTAGTCCATGCATAAATGCACTTCCTAAAGGAGAGAATATAATGGAAAAGACGTATCAGCATTATCCCTATACAGAGATGACAGAAATTTTTCCCCAATTAAAAATGTGATTCCTCCAATTTGTGAAGCTTAAGTTCCCAGGAAGAGAAATGAGGGGAGATCAGGTCAGTGCTTTGTGACCACCTAGAGGGGTAGGATAGGCAGGGTGAGGAGGAGACGCAAGAGGAGGGAGGTATGGAGATATATGTATATGTATAGCTGATTCACTTTGTTATAGAGCAAAAACTAACACACCATTGTAAAGCAATTATATGCCGCTAAAGATGTTAAAAAAAAAACACATCATAATGAAAATACAGAATACCCAGTTCAAAGAGAAGATGTGCAGAATAGACAGAGCTTAACACTAATAGATCCTTGATTAAAGAAGTAAAGAGATTCTTTTCATATTCTTTTCTGTTATGGTTTGTCACAGGATATTGAATATAGTTCCTGTGCTATACAGTAGGACCTTGTTGTTTATCCATCCTATATATGTTTGCATCTGCTAATCACAAACTCCCAGACCTTCCCTCCCCCCCATATATATATGTATAGCTGAGTCGCTTTGCTGTACAGCAGAAATTAAACACAACATTTTAAGTCAACTATACTTCAATAAAATTTAAAATAAAAGAAGTAAGGGATGAAATTCTGGAAGAAGAAAAGCTCTGGCAAGGAGTTAGAGTTTTATGCTGAGTGTTAACTGGAAACCAATTGTACGGTTTTGAAGGGAGTGATGAAATTTAATTTATATTTTAAAAATATTGCTCTGAATGTTGTATGGTGTAATAGATTGTAAGGGCATGTCATTTCTTAAGGGCATATCAATGATGGTGGTATGGTAGCAGTGGGAGGAGTTCTCAGATATGGAATCCAGTTTGACAGTAGGCCATCAGTCTTGCCGAAGGACAGAAAGTGAGAGCTGAGGGAAAGGGTAGAGTCAAGGATGACTGTTATGTTTCTGGCATGAGCAGCTGAGTGTATTGTGCTGCCTTTGTGAAGCTGGAGAATGCGGAGAAAGGGAGATACAGGGGGAGGGGGAAAATCAAGACTTTTTGGCCCTTATTGGGTACTTTTATAGGCTGGGAAGAGTTATTAGCACTTGGAGATAGATTAACTCATTTAACCTTGACTACAATCCTGGGGGAAGGCACTGGTATTATCCTCCTTCTAAAGATGAGGAAACTGAGGTATAGAGAAGTTAACTCCCCGCTGAAGGTCACACAGCTGCTTGACTTAAAAATCCATACTCTCAAGCAGTATTCTCTCCTGCCTCTTAGGATGTGTCATCCAAGTTGAGATGTGGATTCATGATGTGAAGCTCAAAGAAAGAGGAGATTTTTCTGAAAAAATGTCATGGTAAAGGAGTATAAAAAGTGGGCTAGGACAGTGATTCCCAACGTTTTGTATATTCTTGGTCCATTCTCAAATTCTAAAATATTGGCAGAAAACTTGATGGGACTAAGAGATCAAAGCAAACAATCATCCTATTGCAGAGCTGTGTCTCATAGTGCTAATGAAAGTGTCCAAAATCAAAGAACTTTCCTCTGCTCTTTCCTCGGCCCTGTGCACAACATAAGCAGAACTCTTTACTGACCTGCAAGGTTCCAAGTCTCTGTGAATGAGCCAGGAGGGAGGTGAAACAGATGTCAGACACTTCCCAACAAGTTCATAAGAATATAAGCTGCATGAGGTCAGGGAATTTTTTTCTGTACTGTTGCTACTCTATGCTCAATACCTAGAGTGGGATCTCACATATGCTAGGCACTTCATACTTATTAGTTGTGCAAATGATTGAAAGCTGTATCCTGCTCTAACCTCAAATGCCTAACCACTCTCAAAATCCTTACAGACATTGTTATTCAAAACAAACATGCAAACAAAAAAATTCAGTAACACAAGATGCAAGTTATATACATGATCAATATTCACAAACCTGTGAAGATTTGGGGGAATTCATGGGTAGCAATGGGCTAGGTGAATATTATCAAAGTAGGAGATTGTCCTTACCACCCTAAAAACCTGTAAAATGTAGGTTTTGAGGCAATGATCAATCTGTGCTCAAGAAGGCTTCAGAAGAAGTGCTGTGTTTGATTTAGAGCCAATTTTCAACTTTAAAAAAAAAAAGATGTAGATGGATAGAAGGAATAGGGTTGGAAGATAGGGGATTTGGTTTTAATGGGTTTGCGCTAGAGAAGTAGCCAAAGATGATAGACTTAAGGAGCATAGTTGTGATAACTTTCCTTGAAACTGGTAGATTGAAGAAGCAAAATTGTACCTGAATCCTGATGACACCAACCCCCAGGTTAAGTGCTCAGCACTCAATAAAAGGGTGTGTTCCTGAGCTCTCCTGGCATCTTTCAAAGGCAATTCTCCCAATCCATGGTTTTTTCCATGGGTCTTGGAGGGTATACTATGAGTCTCATATTCGCTCATCTTTGAACTGGGGAAATTATTTGGATTCCAAAATTCCCTACTCTAAAGCTAACAAAATGTCCAGAGTTTGCTCAGAGGCCTAATGTTCTAAGTACTCTTTAACTTGAAATGTTTCTTAGATCTGGGAGAAAATGCACATTGGAAAGAGTTCTACACAGATGGTTGGAGATAAGATTTGCAGGATCCCATATGCCTGCTACTTGGTAGAGTTATAGCAGTAAGTGGTGATGGCAAGTCCAGAGGCTTTGAGTCTTATAACTGGGAAGCCCTGAAGCGATTTTGAAAGAATTTTCCTTCAGTGGCTGAGGGCAGGATTGTGGGGGTCTTGGATTTCTTCCCTTAAGAGGAGTCATATTGATTCAAGATGGCTAAGAAGCTGAGGCCATGGTCTTCAACCTACCTACAGAGTATAACTTTTAAAGAGTAAAAAATACACAATACTATATTATCACATATCATTATCATAACCATTGTACTTTTTCTTTTCTAATGCTGAAATAATTGGCACTTCTCCATAGCCATTTCTTAATCCTTTAGAGAGATCAACACTGCACCATATTTGTAAGAAAAAAAAGTCAGCAATTGAGCTCTCTGTACAGTTGGTATGTGGATTTCCATTTTCGTGGTGTGTTGGTGATTGCGTGTGTGTGTGTTTGAGGAGGAGTGTGTGTGGATATGGGTACATTTTCATAATGGTCTCAGTTCATATTTTTACATCCTTTGAAGATTTTAGAGAAAGTAAAGCACAAGATAAAAATTAAAAATAATGTTTAAATGACATTTTAACTAAATTTGTTCTCAGTTCACAAATGCTGAGACATTGTTAGGAAAGGATCACATTCAACCTTTCTAAAGAAATGAACCCAGCTTTGCTATCACTACTTTTCACACTGGTTCCACGTGGGTGGTCTTTTATTTCATAGGGCATATTAATCTCCTCTTATACGTGACAGCCACTACTGTGTGTCATCCCAGTACAGGACAATAAAGTGACTCCAGAGTTTCCTTCTAAACTTAGTGAACAGGCTTCTCTTACTGTGACAAATGTTTATGGATTCTTCTAATTACACGTCTGGTTTAAAACTAAGATACTAAGAGAATACAATTCTCTTTTGTAAAGTTCCCAAGGTTTTGCTATAATAATCAATTACCATAATGAGTTTTTTTAAAGCTTCCATTCATCATTTTCTTAAAATATATAAACTACTAGGATAAAGATAAATAGCCATAGCCAGTGTACCCTGAAGCACTCTACCAAAGGTTTCCTTTAAATCAAAATCAACTGGAAAACATGTTGGGTTTTATTGCAAAGTCAATCCTGCTTAGGTAAAAAAAAGAAGAATTATGTAAAACAAAAAAGGAGTAAAAGAAAATCCACGACAAGTTGGCTTCATAATAGGACACTAGGCAATGCATCATTACCACAATCATCCCTGTAGTTCAAATGTGTTTGTTAAATGGGTCCTCTAGCCAGCTCTTGTACTGTTGAAACCAGAAACTAATTCTCTACATGGGCCTTTCCTCACCTATTAACCTATTATCTCTTCTGTTCTTAGAAAAACAGTACCCAAACTCGGAGTCATTTGACATGTCTTTATCTAAGCCAGAGTTTCTCAACCTTGGTACTATTTCTATTCTGGGAGGTACAATTGTTCTTTGTTTTGTGGGAAGCTGTTTTGTGCAGTATAAGATGTTTAGCAACATCTCTGGCCGCCATCCACCAGATACCAGTAGGAGACACCTCCCTCCCCTGAACTGTGACAACCAAAACTCTCTCCAGACATTGACAAGTGCCATTGGGGGAGCAAAGACCCCTCTCCTCCCATTTGAGAACAACTGCTCTAGTCTTTCCATAAGCATTCATTGTGAGAGAATTCAATAGAATATTCTGGTAGCATAAAAATGGTATAAAATTGAGAAAACTAGGGCAAAGAAGAGAAAGATGAATAAGCTCGTTGGAGTTTACAAGAAATGAAATTGGTTTAAGATTTGAGTGATGATGGAGGAAATAACCAAGAAGGCATGAAAGGTTTCCTGTGTCATTTAGCCACAGTTGTCCCTTCTTAAATTACTGTTCCTTAAATGTGGACTTTCTATAAGATACAGTCTTCAAACTCTCTGTTCTTTTCCCATCTACGCTCTCCCTTGGTTTTCTTACATTTCGGTTCTTTCTCATCACCTCTAGGAAGATGTTTCAGCCTTCATGTCTCTTCCTAACTTAAGATCTGAATTCAGAATAGCAATTTACACTTACACCCTCTATATCCTCTGTGAGACTGCAATTTCTGCTCAAGTTGCTATTCTTCCAGGTTTGGGGCTCTCAAACTTGTGTTCATAGCCATAGAAACAGAAGGATTTTTAAGCAAAATTTTCAAGAAAAATTGTATTGCTTACCCCTGGCCTTAGAGCTTGTTTTCATGTTGTTATATCCTACATCCTACCCAATAAGACAGAATAGGTAGTACACAAAGATTTGAGATAAAAAGCATTTGCATTCAGTCCTAGCTCTGCCATGTTGTAGCAGTACTACGTGGGGCAAATCACGTTTCTGAGTTCAAATTTCCTGCTGTGTAAAATGAAGCTTCCTCAGAAGGTCCTTGTTCAGCTCAAGTAAGATACTATGTGCAGGGCGAGGGGGCAGGAATCTTCCAATAAAATGTCTGACATTTAATAAGAAGTTAATCAAATGTATTGTTTTCCTTTCCGTTGTTGCCACTGCTGCTACCCTGCATAAGGTTCCTGATTATATCACTCTGGTCTATCCTTACTTCCCAACTTGTCTTCCACCCATCAATCCTGTGCCACTTCTCACGATCTCCTACTAACAGTATATGGAATGTTTCTCACACTCTTCTATAGCACTGGCACGCATAGCTTTCCTTCTTTTCTCTCCTCTGCTCTTGTCCTTCCTCTCCCTACCTTTAACCTTGTTCTTGCTTTTATTACTCATTGTTGTTTTAATGTGCATTCCTTTAGTTACTAGATATATTGATCATGTATTAATATCTTCATTAGCCATTTGTATTTATTCATTTGTGAATTGTCAATGATCTGTAATCATTTTTTCTATTTCTGTGTTCTTATTTTTCTCATTGGCTTATAAAAATTATTGATAAATTAAAAATATTAATCCTTGTCTATACACGTGGAAAACATTTTTTTTCAGTTTGTGAATGGTTTCCAAAGAAATGGGGAAAGTAACAAAATGAAAGATAGATAAACTACCATATTAAAGTTTTTAAAATGACCCTATTTTACCAGTATTAAAAAAATAAATTTCCTCATATTAAAAATATGCATATTTGTGGATACATGGAAGGAGTGAAAAGAACTATAACATATATTAAATGCTAATTTGTAGCAATAAGATTGTTGATTTTTATATTTCGTTTCATACATTTTAATTGCTCCAAAATTTCAATTAATTTGTAATGCCTTTGTAATCAGAACAAACTAAACAAATACGATTTTAATTGTTTTGTTAAGACAAGTAAGCAAAATTACCTGCAGCTGCAGTTTTTCTTCCTTGAAATTCAGCAAGTTCTCTATACACTGGATACACTTAATAACTATTTCACGATAGTGATGGTAATTTTAAAGTGATCTCTTTACAGTATTATTTTTAATACTTGGGGGCCCTCAATTTATAGGAGGAAAAAACACTCTGACTACACATGTCCTCGGCAAGAGTTTGATTCAAAAAATACTAGGCTGAGAACTAGAAGAATTAGTTTGAATTCTACCTTCATCATGTATTAAAAGCATTTCCTTAGACAAGCCACCAACATTTTATAGTTCAGTCTTCCCTGTGTAATTAAAGTATCTCTATCTCTTCCTTACCTTTTGGATATGATGGACTCAAGAGAAAAAGGAGAAAGGATTAGAAAGTACTGCCAGGTAGTCTTACATGTTTTATATTAATGTTTATTTGCCTGTAAAACTTTTGTTTTCAAATGAAGTGTGAGATATAATGTCAAATCATCATACATAAGGTGATTCTCCCTTAAAATATTTTATGTGATTACTAACATGAACAACTGTTATCCCTATACTATCATTAGTTATTGACTTCTTGACTTTGAAAATTTCTCATTCATTTTTCCTCTCCCACACATTTCCAAAGAAATATTTTAGACATCCCTATGTAGAAGCTGGAGTTTCAAACAATAACATCTGAGTTGTTCCTAAAAATAAATATGTACCATCCCAACTGACCTTTAAACTGAAGACATCACCTGTATATCTGAAGGAAAGTAAGAGTCATCTTAAAAGATGGGTATAAACTACCAGAGCTGCAGTCAACCTCCTCTAACTAGTATCTTTAGCATATCATAGACCTTACAAGACATAATTTTTAGATAAATGATACTTGATTTGGTACTTATTTATGGGGGGAAAATGACTGAGTTGCCTCAAAATAAAATACATCCCATGACAATGACTTATACAGAACATTGAGTTTATGGAAAAAGCAGTGGTCCGGAGGACTAACTTCTTTATTTATGTCAAGGATTTTAAAAATGCTACATTTAATTTTAGTATCATGATGAGCAGTATTCCCCCTGCCTATAAGCCTCATTACACTACACCATGCACAGTATTTGCCTTATTTAACAATTTTTATCAATCATTTAAAAATGGGCGATGCACTCAAAAAGAAAAAAAAGTGAAGACGTGCAATGTACAGCTTCTTAGATCTACAAAAATTTGCACTTAATTGTCAAGACTAATGAAAAATAAAAGCAAAAAGTTTTTTTTTTCCTAGTAAATCCTGGGCCCATGATTTGATTCATTCAAAAACCAAAGACAATGACTGTTAATTGCATAAGTAGCTGTAATTCCTATTCACCACAAAAATTTTTCTCTGCTTTTCTTCTTAATAATTGTTTACCTTTTATCTACCTAATTGGATTCATCAAATATATCACCTTCCTGCCACTTTTAGATTCTTCCTTATAATTGCTGCAAGTATTTTATGCTCCCCATTTTTCCATGGTGTGGAGCAGTGTTAATCAAGGATCCCTTTCTAAAGTTTTCTTAAAACGTGAATGTGTAAAGCATGTAAACAAACACGGCAATGATATGGAAAGTTCCACCACCCCAAGTAATTTCTGGAACAATTTAAGGAGAGAAGGAAAAAATTGTGACTCAAAACATTTTGCTTAAATGGAATTCTTCATTTTTCAAAGTATTACTTGTTTCATTTCACTGTCATATTTTAATTCTTCTCTTTCAGATGTTAATGTTTGAATTTTATTGATATTTACCTCACCCTTGTCCTTATTCATATCATTCACAGCATCTTCTGTTTTAAATTTTTGCTTCATAAACTTTTACTTTTATATATTGTTTCAAAATTATTTTTAAAACACTGACCTCATATTAGATGATATTAGATGAATAAAACCCCTGGCCCTGTCTCTTATTTTTGTCAAATATTTTAACTTCTCTGAGTCTTAGCACTGCTGCAGTAAAATAAGAATATCTTGGGCTAACTATTAAAATAAGAATTGCCTATGAAAGTGAGACTCTATTTTGTTAAACAGATAGTTATTACATCTCTTTTCAGTAGAAAATTTGATTTTGTGATTAATGGAATATTCAAACAATCTCTGTTTTTCTTTTTAATTCATGTATAACATCTCCCTCCACTAGAATATAAGCTAGTTAAAAGAATAGGAGCAGGCTTCCCTGGTGGCGCAGTGGTTGAGAGTTCGCCTGCCGATGCAGGGGACACAGGTTCGTGCCCCGGTCCGGGAGGATCCCACATGCCTCAGAGCGGCTGGGCCCCTGAGCCATGGCCGCTGAGCCTGGGCGTCAGGAGCCTGTGCTCTGCAACGGGAGAGGCCACAACAGTGAGAGGCCCGCGTACCGCAAAAAAAGAACAGGAGCTTTGTTTCACTCACAGTTAAACTCACAGACTTAGAAAAGTGTTTACAGTATAAGATAGAAGCACAGAAAGAATATACATAATTAAATAACAAACATTATTCACATTTCTAAAATAGCAACTCTCACCAGTTGAAGGAACTTTTCTTGTTTTCATTAAAATATAATAAGAATTGCTTCACTTATATTTAGGAATTCAGGAAAAAAGAATCCCACCATAAGTCAACTTTCTCAGAGATTCTTAAAAGGATAGCTTTTATTTTTTAAAGAATAATTATTCAAGTTCATGGATCTTGTTCTCCCACACTGAAGAGCTATTGGAAAATAAAATAATTTACATGGGTAAGTCATAAAAAGCCATATTAGAGTCCTCTGGGATAATTTTTCAAATTGGTGTACAGTGTTTTAACCATATAATTCTCATTGACCATAATGGGATACTCTTTCAAAACATACCTCCAAGTGTTCTGTCACTGACACTTGTAAGAAAATGGTACACTTTCTTTCCAGACATATAAACATTATCACGCTTATATTAGCATAATTATGAATTTTTTGTACCATTAAAGCTGAGTTTTCCTTATGCTATCACTAGCTTCTTGATAGCATAAAGATCTGATTTTCAATGGATGTTGTTAGGACATTTTTTTTTAAACCATATTTGAATGTGACAAGACAGTATTGTTCTGGTAGGAAAAATTTTATTTTTATATGTACATTTGCATTAGAAACCTTCCACTAAGATATTTATGTCCTTCTGAGTACAGCCTTCTAATGTAAAACTCCAGTTTGGGAAAAATATGGCAGTGTGGTGACTTTTTGTTACAAAACAAATATAGTCTCAGCACCTCGATGGCCTACTGTAAATATACGATTTTTAATAAAACAAGAGTAAACATTTCTTTGTCAAAATATATTAGTTACGAGCTGCAATATTCCTGTAGTCTTCAATTTCTTCTAACTATAAAGTGTCCACTGTGCCAGATTATATGATGACTTCACAGTATGGGCAAATGTTCACCAGAAACCATAAGGTGGTTTCTAATAAAGTCAGCTATTACATAATACAAAAAGCTGTTACATAGTAATTCATTTCAACAGTTCCAAAATAGAAAATAATTGAAAAAAAATTGAATAGGCTAAATACATTAGTCTCTCTGAAATTTTTTTTTTGCTAGAGGTTAAGCAACACTCACAAAGCATTTTATTATCATAGGATCTTAGCAGTAGAAAGATTATCAATGACTTCATAGTCCAACTTTTCCTTTTCCTCCATTTGCAGATGAGTGAATCCAAAGAGAATGATTATAGTACATTTTCCCTAATTAAAACAAGTCTATTAATCTGTGAATCTAAAACCATCATTTTTACTTTTTAAATCTATTTTTTTTTTTTTTTAGAAGATGTTGGGGGTAGGAGTTTATTAATTAATTTATTTATTTTTGCTGTGTTGGGTCTTCGTTTCTGTGCGAGGGCTTTCTCTAGTTGCAGCAAGCAGGGGCCACTCTTCATCGCGGTGCGCGGGCCTCTCACTATCATGGCCTCTTTTTGCGGAGCACAGGCTCCAGATGCGCAGGCTCAGTAGTTGTGGCTCACGGGCCTCGTTGCTCCGCGGCATGTGGCATCCTCCCAGACCAAGGCTCGAACCCGTGTCCCTGCATTAGCAGGCAGATTCTCAACCACTGCGCCACCAGGGAAGCCCCTTAAATCTATCTTTAAAGGTAATTTGTACACAAAGTTTACAGTTTGTGGGTAAGTATAGACCTCACCCACTGCCCCCACTCCCCAAGTGTTTATAAAATGATTAAGTAATAGTCTCCCTGAGTTTTATATTCATAGAGACTGTTCATTTGTTTTTGAGCAAGTGTTATAAAAGATTTCTGCGTAGTGGAGAGTCTATTTACAGAGACAATATTTAAGAGACCCGTGTCATAGTCAGAGCTCAGGCAGAGACACAGGAAACTGCCTTTGCAATCAGCTCTGAGCAGGATAAGACAGATGCCCTTTTATTATTAGTAATCTATTGGGGGCATTTTATCCGCTTGCATCTTTTTTTTTCTTTTTAACATCTTTATTGGAGTATAATTGCTTTACAATGGTGTGTTAGTTTCTGCTTTATAACAAAGTGACTCAGGTACACTTATGTATATATCCCCATATCTCCTCCCTCTTGATCCGCTTGGGTCTTAATAGTTCGCTCAGAGAACTGCTAGCTAGAATCTGGAACTTCTGTGGCTAAGAGCAACTCTCCGCGGTGACTGAGGGAAAAAAATACGTGTGTATGTGGGAGGGCGGGGGTTAAGACAAAGGGTTTAAACAGACTGAGGGGTTACGGAGGGACGTGGGTGGTGGGGAGAGAAGGGAACAGGAGAGGCTTGTCTATCACTGCAAGAGGCAGTCACTAGAGGGACCCCAAGAGTCCAAATAAAAGTTGAATGGATGAGTGAAGTAGAATAGTGAACACGTTTCTGAAACTTCACTCCCACCCCGAATACATACACACAAAAAGACTCTGTGTGGGTTGGAATAGATCACTTGAACCTGAATTAAGGTCATTCTTGTATGTTCTTTTTACATTTTGTGTGAATGCTTGTCTGGCTAATGGATGGACTGTTTCATTTTGGACCATACCATCACTTCTTTCCATGATGAACAGAATTGGAGTTAGGTGCTTGAGGAAAGAACATTATAAGTTATAAGGAAGAGGACCAGTGGAACACAGCTGGTCCAAGAGGAAGCGGAGATCTAGAATGGACTTATTTTAAGTAAATTCTTTTAACTATATTTGGTGAAGTGTTTTATCCACTTTGGTATTGAAAACTCGTAATAGCATCCCACCCTAAATAATTTAACTTGTTTTATATGCTTATAGTAATTGTATAATGGGTGGTATATAGTTATTTCTTGGTGTAGTTCGATAAATCGTTTATAAGGAATATTTTTATTATTTTCATGAAATGTATGAGGGCCTATATTATATAGTATATCTTATATATAATACATGTATATATTATCTACAACTGTCCTATATTATTATAGAAATGCCCTCAACTCATAGAATGGGATGAAGCAAATAGCAACTTTGTGTAATAAAAATTTATCAATGGTTATCTTTTTCTAAAAGTGATACTTATTATATAAGCAGACTAAATGTATCATTAATGTTGACCAATTTAGAGCAATTATCTGGACAAATTAACTCAGCATTAAAGGGTTAATCTATAAAGCCTTATGGGAGGATAAAAATACTACCAGGTAGGGTCAACTGTTAGAAGTTCCCTAACACGCTTTCCTTTTTCTCCCGGTATTCTATTTCTTGGGTTGTTCCACGGAGAGACAATGATGCATAATAGTTAATGGCATGAGTTATAGAGTATGTTCATGGGTTAAAATCCTGCTTCCACTCCTCATTAGTTGTGTGACTGAGCAACTTCCTTAACCTCTCCAAGCCTAGTGAAATAAGGGTAATAATTGTAGTTACCTCCTCCATGTAGGCTGCCTACCCCAGTGGGCAGCACTTAGTAAATGCTCCTTAAGGGTCATTATTATTATTATCATACTACTGTTATGACTACTTTGACCCCTGTGTGGATATTTGATATAATGTTCCCCCATCCCTCTTTATTTACATCCTTAGATTCTCAACCTTGAATTGCTTTGGTGACCTAATTTAGTTCTTACATTCCTGACCTTGCTTCTTTTTATCTTTTGCTTTGTAAGAAAATGATATTTATTTGGCCAAACTCAGACTGACTACCCAACCTTGACTTCTGGTACTTGATGATTTACCTTGGTACTCCTGATCCTATATCACACTCTGACTTTGATTAATTCTGCTATATTAAACAGACAGAAGCGTTCCAAGTCCTTTTGGGTCATACCACTGGCTGGATACAAATATGTTTTATTACATTTTTCATAATTTATATAATAATAGCAACAATAATATATTCTGCCACAGGCCTGGCAGGGAATCTCCAGATAAAAGGTCTCAACGGAGACATTTTTGACACGGCTGCGCCATCAGCTATGATTAGCTCACCCTGAAGAATAATCCCCGAATAGGTCATCAGTTGTCACTAGATTCCTTCATCAGAGGTTATATCCTCAACCCAGCATGCCACCTAGCAAATGCTTAACTTGGAAGCAGAAGACAAAAAGAATGCAATGGCAGGAGACAAAAAAATAAATGTAGTGAGCCCATGCAAATCCATCAGTGCTATTGGGAAAGATTTCTCAAAATGATTTCCACAACAATAGCATCTATTCATCTCTGTCTCGAGACCATCCTTTGTTTGTGGTTCTAGCCACTCTGTATAACCTGCGTATAGAGTCATTACTTTGTAAGAATTCTGCACCATGAGTATTTGGACAAGCATTCACAAGAGCTTTTATACCACCACTTTGTTTTATGAACCTCACAAACTTTCTACTCCAAAGGTGCATGTGTTCTGTGTTTAGTTATGCTTGCTTCCCAGGACCTCAGATCTCTGCAATTACTGCTAGAATGTGTGCTCTGTGTCACAGGTTGATTCTCCAGAGTTTGAGATTGAGATGGGGTACAGGGTGCTTATTAGGGATCAACACCCACAGAAGGGTTGAAGAGAAAGTAGGATTGGGCAGGGGAGAAGTTGAAGTATATCAAAGGCTACCAAAGCCTTGGTCAACCCTAGTATATATGTCCCGCCAAGCTGGAAAGGCCTAACCTTTATACTTCTGCCTTTATCAGTCATTGGATGTGGACTACCGCAGAAGAGGTAAACCTTGATCCTGATAGCTGGAGGCTGCCTAAAGACAGCATTCCTAGCATTTGGGTGACAACCGTTCTCTTAAGGATCTAGGCAGTGACTCTCCTTGCCCACCACAATGTATTTCATATATATTGGATTTCAGACAACCGACCAATTGTAATTTGATACCTGATACCTGGAACAGGGCATTGTGCATGACATGCTGTATCCAATTGCATATCCCTTCTCATCCCCTCTCCGTACCACTACCACCTCTCCACCCCTTCACCTCACCACCACACTTACAGGGGAGCTAGAGAGAAGGCTCTGTGCTAATTATCTTGCAAAACTCCTTTATGCAGATGAGCAAGGATGCTGTAAATTTCAAAGTCATATAGTTAGTATAAGGATAAAGCCTGAAACCTATTGATCCAAGGTCTGGTCTGTAAAACCCATATAATAACCACTGAGCTATATTGCCTCCCCATGAAGTCATTCAAATACTACATCCGTAAAAATCAGTATTTTAATCTGGCATGTTTATATATTGACACCACACTTTTCAAATCAGTCTCTCAAAAGACACGCTCTGTTTTCTAATTTTACTTTTCACTTCCCTGGTTACTCAGCAGAGATTTCCATAGTATATTGCCACATTCATTTTTAAAAAGATATCAGAAGTATATTGCTGGTTAAAAAAAATTTATTTTGGATTGTAAGCAATATTTTGCTGGTTAAAGATGGTATGTGTTTCTTAATACTTCAGGTAAATTTGCCCATCTTAAGCACTGTGTTGACTGTACTAAAAAGTCTGTGATCTTTCATATCAATTTCTTGACTGCATATTCCTGGAGAGCAGTCTTCAAAATATATCTTTCTGTAAATTGAAATTCTCCCAATGTAGGTCCATCGTGTAAACCTTTTCTTTCATTCAGATCTTCCTTTTACACATAGCCACCTTCAGTTTTCTTTAGCTGGGTGTATCACAAAGAAAAAATATAGGGCTTCCCTGGTGGTGCAGTGGTTGAGAGTCCGCCTGCCGATGCAGGGGACACGGGTTCATGCCCCGGTTCGGGAAGATCCCACATGCCGCAGAGTGGCTGGGCCCGTGAGCCATGGCCTCTGAGCCCTGCACGTCCGGAGCCTGTGCTCCACAACGGGAGAGGCCACGGCAGTGAGAGGCCCGTGTACCGCAAAAAATAAAAAATAAATAACAAAGAAAAAATATAAAGCCAAGTTATGAAACAGCCGTTGCCCTGTCTTTCCCCAGTCTGAACTTACATGGTAGGATCACAGATATGTTCATCTGAAGTGTACCTATGCCCCAGTGGAGATTCTAGCTACAGCTATGGAAGAACTGCTCTACATTTTCTACAAATGGCAAGCCACCCACAAGCCTGCAGTAGAAAAAGCAAGAAGGTTTTTGGCCTTTTCTCCCATTTAAGTAGTAAGATGATTTAGAGAGCAGAAGCCATAGAGGAATTTTTGTAGCAATTAAGGTCTATTTTGTTAAGGAATGATCATAATGTACTCAACTGTAGAACCCTTTGACACATCTTTTGGCAAAGGGACACATGCACATCTATACATACAAACATGCAAAATGATCTACTTGTCAATTCCCAAGGTTAAGTACTGTTTCTCTGTACTAATGCTTCATGGTATGGGATTGGAACCATTCAGCGCTGCAAGCCAGAAGATCCTGAGACATTAGTTGCTCACTCATTTTATAATTTACAGCGTAGAGTGACATGCAAACGGATAAAAAAAGCCTTTGCCGTTTTCTTGATAGTGAAGAACTTTCACATCCAAACAGTTAAGAATTCATCAGCTACCTGTTATCTCCTGTTTCTTCATTGTTTCATATCACTGTCATTAAGCCACTTACTAGCCAAGTTCTTTTTAGTATACAGTAACACTTTAATCCACCCAATTTTGATTCCTACAGATGATTATTTCTCAAAATACTGTTGAGTGGCATATTCCCTTTCTGCTTTTCGAGTACTCATGGGAATTTCCAGAAAATAAGACAAACACTCTTAGTACAATTACAGTAAAATGTTTAATTAATAGGACGCATCACATTAAACCTATGTAATTTTTTTCCTTTGTGTTGCACCTTTGATCTGAGATTTCCTTCTGGTAGCCATGCTACATAGAACTCTCTTGGATGTGCTAACCATGTTCCTCTCTATTTCTCCCATCAGACCTACGTTCATTACAACATTCTCTTTCTTCCCTTTCTTCACAGGATGTCCTCAGTCTTGGAGGGTCACACAAGTAGTTGTCCAAGGCACAGGAACAGAGTTCTCTGCCACAGTGACCAGTCCTTTTCATACTTGAGTTGTGATGTACTCTAGCTCTTGATTTTTGAGGATCTATCAATTATCCAGTTGTCGGAACAGACCAAATCACTG
The DNA here is from genome assembly GCF_011762595.2 of Tursiops truncatus. Classification (NCBI taxonomy): domain Eukaryota; kingdom Metazoa; phylum Chordata; class Mammalia; order Artiodactyla; family Delphinidae; genus Tursiops; species Tursiops truncatus. The sequence goes on along the minus strand of NC_047042.1, from coordinate 71,476,664 downwards.
AGCTGTATTATTAAAACTGTAGACATGTAGCCCCCACCTCCAAACGTATTGAATTGGAATCTCTAGAGATGGAGTCTGGGAATCTACTTTGTAACAAAGTCCTGTAGTGACCCGTGGGCACATGAAAATTTGAAAACCATTGAATCATTGGAGGATGTTTAACCTCTTTTCAGTCTCTGACTCAATATCAAAGAACTCTTGATAATGTAAGAACCCTGGGGACATCTGGTCAATGATGGTGCTGTCAGTAGCTCTTTTGAAGAATGTCTCTGCTCTTAACATTTAATAGTGAAGATAAGATAGAAAAAAGAAAAAAAACAGCAACACAAGCCTGGCTGAAAAGCAAAGCAAACATCGCCTTGGATCAGAAAAGGAAGATAAATTCAAATTGGAAAGGGTGGCTGAATGTAAATGAGTTTGGGACTCCTGAACCAGAAGCTAGCAGTAGGGGTAGGGGCTCAGTTCCCGTGTTCCTGCCCTACCGCTTGAAGCTGGGGATGCCCAGGGCTCTCAGCTCATGAAGAAGGCTAGAATCCAGGCTATCCAAATGATGGTTTTATGCAAATTATGGGCTTAGGGAGGCAGAAAGATAAACAACTGTCTTGTGACCAAGAACTAAGCCAAGAGAAAGAAAAAGAAAACCAAAAACTAAATCCAACCAAACCAAACAAACCAAAAAACTCCTCCACAAAATGCCCCTGAAAACCCAAGTTCCAAAACAAATCAAGAAATCTCATGCAAAGGAAGACAGCCAACCCAACCAACAATGGACAAAATCAACAATTAAAACATGAGTTCACTTCAGGTAAAACATAATGTAAAGGGCCAGTGTGACTGAAAAATGGAAGTAAATGGAATATGTTTATGATGCTAATGCCGTGGTCCTGGAAAGGGAAATAATCTCTCCCTTTCCCCTCCCATTGCATGTATCTTCCACGTCCTCAGTGACTTCTCAGGGCTCATCTCTCTGTATAACTGTTCTATTAAATCACCTCAACAGAATTCAGAATATTATCCAAGATATGAAAAGGAGAGCATTACTTCATTTTTATAAATAGGCTGAGATGAAAATAACACCTGAAGCTAAAGCTTCATTCTAAGTTTCAAAGAAAAACATCAGAAGTTCTATTTGCTTGTTGGCTTAGTCATTAGTCTCATTTCTTTCTCTTCTCTAAGACTAAGCTTACATCTTTAATTACATCGTGATGTATAGTGCCCTAAAGTGTTTTGTCCATCATTTGTCTGCAGATATGGAATAACACTTTAAAACAAGGGTACCCTAAGCTTTCTCACTGCAGAGCCCACATTCTGCATATTGGGCCACCTCCTGTATAAAAGATACAGGAGTTCTTTGATTCCCAACGTGCCATAGTCTACTAAATAGGGTCCAAGAGCAAGTCATGTTTTAAACTGATTGCACAGGATGTGACCAGAAGAAAAACTGGCTGAGGAGCCTTAGCCATTCAGAAGGCAGCAACATGAATTATCCACCCATAAGTGATGTCTTTTCATGTGAGACATAATAACATCGTCTCAGAAAATGGTTTTCATGACCTCATACTTGTAAGATATCCAAGAATTATCTTCATGAAGGCCTTGACAAGAAGATAGATAAGGTGACCTGGTCTTGATTCTCACATTAAACATGATAAAAACAAGTGACACAGGATGTGATACATAACAAAATATTTTAGAGCTGCCTAATTTTTAATGAAGACAAATAACAAAATTTAAAAAAAAATTTTTAGGCTCAATCAGTTTTTATCACAATTTCAAATTCCACCACAAAATCTTCATCTCTGTGATCATTTTAAACTCAATACCTACATTGCATATAAACATATATTGCATATATTGCTTAGTTCTCAAGTTTGAGAAGATTGTAGACAAATACTTTATCATGATTCATTGTTCCAAGTCATGTGGGAAGGGTGAAAAATATTGTAGGCAACCAAAGATGTCCAAGAGCAGATTTTAGAAAGAATAATCTTTTATTTTTTCTTTCTTTTCTTTTATTCTTTGCTTCCTTTCTTCCCCCTTTTGTTCTTTCTGTCATTTGTTATTTAAATATTCACTGAGCAATTCATTCAAACATTCAGTTTTTTACTCTATGCTGTGTGTGCTGATAATATAAAGATAGAAAGGGACAATTTAACCTTGGTGTTGCTTTCAAGAGGATTACACAAAGCACTGTTTGAAAACAGGGGATGCAATAGATTATGCCTGGAGTAGTAAGGAAAGTCTAGTAGAGAATTTAAGGAATTACTTGAAGCCTAGAGGATTAGTACAAGTTTGCCATGGAGGGAAGTAGGGGCAGATTGTTCCAGCATAAAGAGAGAGGTAGTCTGTGAACGGCACACAGGCATGAAAAAGCATGTGTTTTCAAGCAATTGCAAAGAAGTCATTCTGTTCCTTAGTAATAATACTATCATTGTTAATTTTATGTGTCAAGTTGGCTAGGCTATGAGCTTAGTTTTTTGGTCAAACTCTAGCCGAGATGTTGTTGTGAAGATGTTTAGTTTTTTTGGTCAAACTCTAGCCTAGATGTTGTTGTGAAGATGTATAGGTGTGAATATCTTCATCCCTGATGTGGGTGGGCTTCACCCAATCAGCTGAGGTGAGGAGCAAAAACTGAGGTTCCCTGGAGAAGATGGAATGCTGGAAATTCTGCCTCAAGACACTAACATAGCAATCCTGCCTGTATTCAGCCTCACAATCTACCTTGCTGATCTGCCCTACAAATTTCAGATTTTCCAGTCTCTACAATCCCATGAGTCAGTTCCTTAAAACCCCAATCTTACTCTCTTTCTCTCTCTCTCTCTCTCTCTCTCTCTCTCTCTCTCTCTCTCTCTCTTTCTCTCCTTCACGCCTACTGGTCTGTTCCTCTGGAAAATGATTACTGCTACAAATACTAATACAGAATACTCTCTGTGCTATGCACATTTTCATGCCTCATTCTATTTACTCATTACAATTGTATAGGTGTGGTAGAGACAGACAGAAATTGAGACTTGCCTAAGGCCAGTCAGTTAGAGATGGAGCTGTGATTTATACCTGGTTTTGTGTGACTCCAAGACCTTCACTTTTAATTACTACACTGCTTCTTTAGAATATAAATTGTGGGGAAGTAATAAATAATATTTAAAGAGGGGTAATACACTCAGTATGAGAAAGAGTAGTCTTCCTACAAAATGGAAGAGAGATTGGAGACCAAAGAAGCTTTTTAAAAATCGTGAGTAAGTCTTGTTGATAAAACTGTACAAAGCCCAAATGGTCCCATCTGACATCCTTGTCATTTGACTGCCAAATGGCTTCTCTTCAGCATATCCAGTATGCTTATCTTCTCAAATCATTTGACCTGAATGTTGATTAAATCTAAATCCTCTTTCTTCTTCCTCAATTTCTTCATATTGAAAAATGATATAAAATAAAGGAGGCCATTCTTTTAAAAAAATTTCTTAAAACATTTGTTAAACAATATAAAAGAAAAATGTAAAAGCAGACACTAAGAACAATACAGTAGAAGAGAAAATGGGATATAGGAAATAAAATGAAAAGAACAAAGAAGGATTAAGAATTATTGATACATTCAGAAAAATAATTACAACCAGAGAACTAACAGATGAAATACTTAAAACAATAAAACAGGCTGAAATGGTATGAATGGACCACCAACGTGTGATTTTAGGCAGAGCTGATAAAAACCACCTAAGTTAAAAGGGGATAATAAATCAGTACCTACAGTTAAAAAGGTAATAGGAAGTTTCAAGTGAAAGTAGATGTAATGTCTAGAAAATCTCCCCTACTTTTTTTTTGAATTGAAGTATAGTTGATATACAATGTTGTGTTAGTTTCAGGTATAGAGCAAAGTAATTTAATCATTTATATATATATATATTTTTTTCTTTCTTTTAGAGTCTTTCCCTTGTTGGTTATCTATTTTATGTATAGTATTGTGTTTCTGTTAATCCCAAACTCCTAATTTATCCCTCCTCACCCCTTTCCCCTTTGGTAACCATAAGTTTGTTTTCTAGGTCTATGGGTCTATTTCTGTTTTATATACAAGTTCATATGTATCATTTTTTTTAGATTTTACATAGAAGTGATATCATATGATATTTGTCTTTCTCTGTCTGACTTACTTCACTTAGTATGATAATCTCTAGTTGTATCCATGTCACTGCAAATGGCATTATTTCATTCTTTTTTATGGCTGAGTAATATTCCATTGTATTTTAAATATGTGTGTGTATATATATATACACACATCTTCTTTGTCCATTCATCTGTCAGTGAACATTTAGTTTGCTTCCATGTCTTGGCTATTGTCAACAGTGCTGCAATGAACAATGGAGTTGCATGTATCTTTTTGAATTATGATTTTCTCCAAATATATGCCCAGGAGTGGGATTGCAGGATCATATGGTAGCTCTATTTTTAGTTTTTTAAGGAACTTCCATATTTTTCTCCATAGTGGCTGTACAAATTTACGTTCCCACCAGCAGTGTAGGAGTGTTCCTTTTTCTCCATACCCTTTCCAGCAATTATTACTTGTAGACTTTTTGATGATGGCCATTCTGACTGGTGTGAGGTGATACCTCATTGTAGTTTTGATTTGCATTTCCCTAATAATTAGTGATGTTGAGCATCTTTTCATGTGTGTTTGTCTATCTGTATGTCTTCTATGGAGAAATGTCTATTTAGATCTTTGGCCCATTTTTTGAATGGGTTGTTTGTTTTTTGATATTGAGCTGCACCAGTTGTTTGTATATTTTGGAGATTAATGCCTTGTCTGTCAGTCGTGTCATTTGCAAATATTTTCTCCCATTCTGTATGTTGTCTTTTCATTTTGTTTATGGTTTCTTTTGCTGTGCAAAAGCTTTGAAGTTTAATTAAGTCCCATTTGTTTATTTTTGTTTTTATTTCCATTACTCTAGGAGATAGATATAAAAAGGTATTGCTAAAAAAAATTAAAAAATAAAGATAAAAAGATACTGCTGAGATTTATGTCAAAGAGTGTTTGCTGTGTTTTCCTCTAGGAGTTTTCTAGTATCCAGTCTTACATTTAGGTCTTTAAGCCATTCTTCAGACATCAAAACGACTATGATTGGCTCAGTGCATGCATGCAACTGTATGTGTGTGTTTTCAGTAGATATCAACATTAACAAGTAAATAATGACATGTAAAGCAATGAGTTCAGTTCTGCTGAAACATGTCAGTCACAGACTCTGTCCTTCAGGAAGTTATAATTTCGTAAAATACATTCACATATAATTATAATACAAGTAAAGTACAATAAATATCCAACAAAAGTTGGAGATAGTATTCTATTATTAGGAAGAGAGTATCACATGTTCCATATTAAAATATTAGCAAGTGAAGAAGTAGACATGTTAGGTATAATGAAGACGTAAGTTTTTTTTGCTCCCTTTTGGTCTGGTTTTGTTGTATACTGCAGTGATTTAGGTGGTTTTAACACAGAGTGGTTTTTACAACAATAAAATATTACTTTATTGAAAATTCATGTTTCTTTTCCCTATGTTATTGCTTCCCAAGCAACAGAAAAGGCTTTGGTGCTTCATATAGCCTAATTCTTTTGATTCCTGTCCATGGCTATCTGTTCTCATCCTTCCTGATTTTCCCTCCTTTCTTCTCACACTCACTTTTTGTTGGCTGTCACTGCCACATTCATTTTCACTCTTCTGTGGCATGGATAGGAAGAAGATGTTACATGCATAGATTCAGAAGGATGTGTTTCAGAGTCCCAGCATCACCATTTATTTACTGTATGACCTTGAACACAGCCTATATGAGATACATGATGATCAGTCTTTGGTCTATATTGTAAGAGCTCTATTAAATTCATTCTTTTAAAATCTTTTGTTGGTTTTGCATTGCACATTGGATAAATTTTCAAGTGATTTAGTACTTTAGTATGAAAATGAATAACTTCTGCAACTTTGTCCTAATGTACCTGTCTTAGTCCACTCAGGCTATTCTAACAGAATACCACAGACTGAGTGGTGTATAAGCAACAGAAACTTATTTCTCACAGTTCTGAAGGCTGAAAGAACAAAATCAAGGCACAGGCAGATTTGGTGTCTGGTGAGTGCCTGACCAGCTTCCTCGTTCATGAATGGCCTTCTTTTCATTGTATCCCCACATGCTGGAAGGGGCAAGGGAGTTCTCTGTGATCTCTTTTATAAGGGCACTAATTCCATTAATGAGGGCTCCACCTTCATGACCTAATCACCTCCCCTAAGCTTCACCTTCAATAGTATAACATTGGGGTTTAGGCTTCAACAATGAATTCTGGGGGGAAACAAGCATCCAGTCTATAGCACTACACTTCCAATCATTCCATTCCCCTGGGCCACTTTAACATGAACCTTCTGCTAAATGAAGACTAGTCCATTTATTTTCCCAACATAAATCATTTTCTCCCATCAACTTTGGTTCTTTACCAGATAAACACTGAGAACTTGTGGGGTCAAAAGCTCATGCAACTCGGGAGGTCTTCTTTAAAAAGGAAGGAAGGAAGGAAGAAAAGGAGGGAGGGAGAAAAATTATGAATACAACATAGAGTACAGGTTTTGGAAGGGACCCACGCCCCTTACACTTCACATACTTCCCAGTAAATCTGCCTCTGCTCATTGCACTCTTTAATTACCTATATCCTTTCCTTTTTCTCTGCTTATTAAATATAATATAACCTACTCTCTGTTCAAATAGTAACTCTTCTTTGAAGACTGGCAAATATTTCAAGCCTGCTGCAATGTTTTTCTCCTCTGAATCCTTCTAGCACTTATTATCTGCACTCCTAATATAGTCTGTATAACATATTGATTTATATATTTAAGTTGACCTGCATATATGATTTTATAAAATGTATAATTTTATTACCAATTCCCTGGGTATTGGTTCTGTCCCAACCCTTGCTCCCAACCCAACTTAGTGTTTTGTATATATAGGTGCTCAGTATCTGTGTAATGATTCATATCAAAGATGATATTTCCAAGATCCTTTTCTCTAGTGAAAAGACAGCACAGATTTTTGTTTTTATTTAAATATATAAATTTATTTAAATTAATAATTAAATTTATTTACATTAATATAAATTTTATTACTGATTTTATTTAAATATAAATTGCTCCAATTATAATTTCAAAGGCACTAAACCCACCCAATTAAAATTAAATATCACTCTTCTTATTTACATGTTATGGAAAAATGTGTTAAACTGAGTTGGTATGTCTAATAGATTTCTTCTAAAAGTTAATGCTCATGAGAATTATGAGGGGTATCTACCTTTCATTTTTGTTACATTTCAATTCATTTATATGAGGATAATTTTGTTAAATTTTTTACTAAACAATCAGCTCAATGCATTTTATAGTTTCCTTTTCTAAAGAAGTCTAACTCTAAAATAGAGTGTTATCCATATGAAAGAGGGTGTATTTCTAAATGAAGTGTCATTAACAGCAGCAGGAAGGAGAGTATGCACCATGTCTTAAACCATCCTTCCTTCATTTGTACTTCTGTTGAAGTATATTTCTTAAGCCCTTGATGTGACTATATCAGCAAAATATAATAAATTAACATGAGTAATCCTCGACTTTTATTATGCTGTATCTTTTCACATGAAAAGCATATAAGTAGGCATGAAATACCATGAATTTTCTACCACTAACTGCATTATATAAAGAGCTGTCGTAGGCATATGAAGTGCTTTTAATCTGAACGAACTTCATTAGCTTTGGATTTAGTTGTGCATTCCGGGTACAAGTTGAAAGCCCTACCTGTTTGCTCAGGCTTTTCTTGGAGTTTGCCTGAGCAACAGGGAGGGATAGAGTGAGATGGAATGGAGGTGGTTTAAGAAATAATTGTAAGAAAAAGTGCTTTTGAACACTCAGGGAGGTCTATTGAACACATGATTGAGAACTGATTGAGAATTGTCTTCTGGGAGCTTCTGGTCAGGCCATCAGGGAGTCTTTTCTGCCTCTAGACCATGAGAAGCCCAAGACCAGGCAGGATGAGTGGGAGCATGTGAGGTGCAGTAAGGACCAGAAAGTTGCCCCAACCATCACAACCAGAACAGCTCTTTATCAAGGGTTTACTCTGCATCAGGTGTTATTCTAACTGTTGTACACACCTTATTGTTTAGCCTCACAACAACCCTGTGAAGTAGGTATGGTTATTTTCCTCACTGTACAGATGTCCTACGAAGGCCAGAGAGGTTAAATATCTTCCCCAAGACTGCACAGTTTGGTGCAAACAGAGTAGAGATCGGAAGGCAGACAGTCTGGCTCCACAGACACTCTTAGACACGCTGGTATGCAGAGTGCACAAAATAAATAAATGATAACAAAGAGAAGATTCTATGTTTAAAAAGTTTACATTTTACTGAGGAATGGCTGTTATCTAAAAGTAGAATAATGCATTACTACTAATGTACTACTTAAGAATCGCTTGTAAGTAAAATACAGGGGAATTAAAAGATAAAAGACATAAAAAGATAAAAATAAAGATAAAAGATACTGTCCACATGGAAGACAACAACTCTGCTAACCCACACATGGCCCTGAGGTCTCCCTTAAAAATAAAGCAATGCTAGGCCAAGTACAGGTGGTGTGTGGGTATAGGTGTGTATGTATGTGTGTGTGTGTGGCAATTCCTGTTCTCAAAGAATTCCTAATTAGATAGCGAGTCATTTATGTAAATAAAGAAATATATCACAGATCAGAATAAGAACTGAGATACAGGAGTTGAAGCACAAAGTAGGAAGAGTTTTACCAATGTGATATTCAGGGAGGACTTCCTGGAGGAGGTGATGATTTTAGTCATGGAGGTAGGAGCATGTCACTACACAATGAAGGGAGGAGGAAGAGGACTGCCAGACAGAGGTGAGAGCAGAAGCAAAGTCAAAGAGGTGGATACCCTGGGAGATATTTAGTGAGCTTGATACAGTCCAGTGTAGATGGATGCTATGGTGGGAATGAGAGATAAAAATCCTGCAGGTGGGTAGAGCCAAGCTGTGAAGGTGTTGTAATGCCTTGGTAGGGCATTGGGTCTTTAACTGGAAACTCTGAGCCTTGCCTGTGGTTTTCCTCTCAGAGGGCTGCTTGCTCAGAGAAGTGCTATCAGAAAATTCCTCTTACAGGGAACCAGGAAAGGAGGGAAGGCTAGAGACTGGGGGAACCAGCTCACACATGAACTTATCAGTTTAATGAGATGAAGCAATGGGCTGAACTTAAGAAATGATGGTGTAAATATGGAATCAAATGTTACCTAGCAGCACATCTTTTTCACTTTAAGCACATGGGATAAATACAGAGACTCTCACCTTCTATATAGGCCCAATTGAACAAGGGGAAAGGTTCTCCCATTATACTTAACTGACAGTTGGTCCACTTAATGCAGTGCAGCATTGTGTCCACACTACTAAAAACTCACCAGCTGATGAAATAAGTTATGATAAGTGAAGTTACATCATTGCTATTCAAATTCTTTGTCAAAGAACAGGCCAGAACCAAAGACACTTTGGCATGCCAGTCTTCAGCACTGGTATTTCTAGTACATCTAAATATTTCTCTGTTATTTTTAGAAAAGGTGATGTCCTTTAAATGACATAATGACCTTATTAGCCCACTGTTTTTAGGATATGTACAAATTTCAACAGTTTTTTGTGATGATTGACAGTTATATATATATAGTATATATAGCAGTGTCTGGCATATAGTAAGTGCTAGAAAAGTATGAGCTATTATTATCATTATCATTTTTATTATTAGTAGAAGGGTTAGTGTCCCTGGGCTGGGATATTTGTTCTGATCTAACGCTGCTCCTGTGATCAACTACAGACGTAGGTGGCTGGCTAGGGTTGTGGATGCAGTGATGACTGTTTATCAGTGGAGCTAAATAGAATCCTCTAGCATCTACCAAGAGTGAGTTAACCACCTTCACAGTACAGAAATCCACAAGCTTGTTTAACAAGTTTATTTTCACAGGTAAACATTTGCAAATATGAATACGACTTTAATTAGAAAAAAAACAACAGGATGAGGCTACTCAGCACTGTGATCCACAATAAAAGCAGACCCCGCTGTCTTCAAGCCAGTGGGTGTTATTCTTGCAGAAGAACCCCAGGACCATGCCCTTAATTAGCTAATTATTTAGAAATTAGAAAGGAATCACTTAACAAGGAACACACACCCCACGATACAAATGACATGAGTGGTGAGTAAATCTACTTTCAAGAATTCATAAAGAGTGTCAATGAACTACATATGGTACTCATGTGTAATTAAAAACAAATTACAGTGTAGAGAAACATTATACATGCTGGTGAATTAATCTTCTCAATTAAACCAAAAATTCTCCCAAAATTTTTGATAGAAAACATATGTATTTTCTGCATAAAATATGGAAATGATTTCTCTCTGACTCAGTGTTTGTTTAAAAGAATAAACAAGATGGCAGCATTATATGGGGAATATTTCACTGACTCTGGTGAACAATAAGACCTTGGACAACAACAGAAAACAACCTCCTTCTCGTTTGTTTTGGCAATTTTTCCCTCTGCTAATTAAACAGGGTAAAAATAACCTATCATGACTAGTGTTCCTGCCATTTTTAGAGTTTTCTGTACAATAATAAATATGACATTCCAGACATATAACAAAAACAGAATCACTTAGATTTATGAAGTACTCTCCCAAGTTTCCTTGCAAAAGAGAAAAAAATCCTAAACCTGGTGGGTTATGCCCTCATACTAAAACAATCACAGTTTATGCTCTGTGAAGCTCATGGTAAACCTCAATGAACAATTAAATACTGCAAACCTGACTGTTAAAGAGTAAGTATGACTATTAAAGAGTAAGTATGACTATAACTGAGTAACAAGGATAATACTCCAGGGAAAAATAGAACAGATCTCCAGATCAACTATGTGATACTAAGTGATTCTATTTGAACCTCATTTTAGTAATTTTGACATCCTCAGTGCTGTCATGCACTTAACTGTTTGCTTGCTTAGCTAGTCACTCATTTCATAATCTTTACTGCTACTCTCTTCCAAAAAAGTAACCCAGGTAACCTGTAGAGATACAAAAAAGAAAATATGAAAATAAGTGAAAGTTGATAGGATAGTAGGAAAAATCAGGATAAATGATACAAAGCCAAGTGTAAATTAATGTCCAAATACTCAATATAATTTCTCACATACCCTATTAGAAATTGGCTACACATTTGTCTTTGAGTGTCCTAGTCATCAACCCAAAGATAGAAACACTGTCAGTTACTTAATACACAATTTAAAAAATGAAAACAGGCATGATACTTCATTGAAGACAGATGAAATTTCTGTCCTAGGTTTTCATGTACAGGAAGAAACCATGTAGTATAGCAACAATGAGCCAAGGTATAAAAGTAGCCAATCAATGTTTACAATGTGCTACCAACATCCTAATAATAAATCTAAAGGCAGGGTTTCTCTGACTTTCTTAAATGCTTCAATATGGCCTGCTGGCATAAGTCTAGATACCGATCAAAATAATCTGGTTTAGCTTTCCATGACCTAGATTATTCCAAGGATATCACTTGGATTAAGAAAGCAAAATACATTAACTAGTGGCTCTTAAAGTGTGGTCCCTAGACCAGCAGCATCAGCATCACTGGGAACTTATTAGAAACACAAATTCTTGGGTTCCACCCCAGACGTTCTGAATCTGAAACTCTGGGAGTGAGACCCAGCAATTAATCAATTAAATTTCACATTGGAAAAAGATAACAAGGTGAATTTATCGTTGAAAAGTGAAAATAAAACACATTTACACAAGATATACCTTTCAGTGTTTCTGAAGTATATATCATGAAATGAATGACTTGGTCAAAGGAAACTGAATGAACAGAGGAAAGAATTCATGAATTTAGAGGGTGTTTTGGTAAAGAGTTGTTATTTTAGGAAATCTTAAGTACTTAGTAGAGAAGGTGAGAAATGGAGTGATTAAAGGGGTGAAGGGGGACAGATTAGGTTACTCATAACAAAAATATGTGATCTTGGGGATAACTGGTTCTGCTTTTACATGCAACAAAAATATCCAACACTAAAAGACATATTTTAAATATTGCATCTGCATGACCATAGCAGAGTCAGTAGTGACTGAAATATTGTAAAGTGTGCTTCATCAGATAGAGTGTGTTGATTTGGGGTTCCAAATGTTCAAAGGAATAAGAAGACCAGTCACAGAGCTTCAGATACATTGCATTGCTTAGTTAAATATATATATGTATGAATTATATATAAAAATATACATTGTGTATTTAATTATATATTATATAATTATATGAATATATTGAATTTAAACTATAAAATTCAAACATAAGTGCTATGAACTGAATTGCATACCCCTAAAATTTATATGTTCAAGCCCTAAACCCCAAATATGATGATATTTGGAAGTGAGACATTTGGGAGGTAATTAGATTTAGATGAGGTCATGAGGATGGGACCCTCATGATGGGATTAGTGCCTTTATAAGAAGAGACACAGAGAGCTTGCACTCTCTCAACCTCCCCACCCCATCCCACCCCTCCCCCACCATGTGGGGAAACAGCAAGAAGACATTTGTCTACAAGCCAGGAGGAGAGCTCTTACCAGAAACTGTACTGACACCTCCATCTTGGACTTCTAGCCTGCAAAACTATGAGGTCATAAATATCTGTTGTTTAAGCTAAGCAGATTATTGTATTTTATTATGGCAGCCTGAGATGACTAAGACAGTAAGTTTGAAACAACTTTTTAGTCCTTTAGAATTTAGAAAGAATTTTTAGTTCTTTAGAGATTTATGACATAACCTTCAAATTACTAGTTTCTAATAATTTAAGTAATTATTGGAAGCTTTGTTTCAGACAGTAAGGCACACTAGATGTTCTGCCAGGTCTTCTTCCCATTGTGAAATAACTAGACCTTGCATAAAATAAAGCATTTGACTCATGGGTCAGATTTGACCCCCAGGTGACAGGTTGCCAATCCTTGCTATGTAACAATGAAAACTAGTGATTATATATATAGTATATCATTTTTGTAAGACTCAAAAGCAAACAAATCTAAGTAACATGTTGTTGTGATAAAACTATTTTTAAAAGAATTAGAAAGATAAACACAAAATTCAGTATAATAATTACATCTGGGGAAGGAAAAGGAATGAAAACAGAAGTAGTTGAAACACTATTAATAATACTCTAGCTCTTAAATTGGGTGGTAGAATCATGGGGGTCATGATTCTTTTGTTTAATATTTTTTTGTTTCAAATTTTAAACAATGAAAACATCAGTGCATCCCTAAATGATTTAATTTTATGGAAGTTAATTTGTTTTTAGTAGTTAGGTCAATGACTCTCCATGACATCATATTTTTCACCACTGAAGAACCAGTGGTGAATGAAGACTTTCAGGGGAAATAAATGAATAAATTAATTCAGACAGACTTACATGAGCAATTATAAATTTCTTTCACATATATAAATATTGTATATATACATATTGCCATAAAAATTTTAAATTTGAAATACTGGATAAAGTAATCTATTTCCTGAAGTTTAAAACAGGTCATAAGATTATGTTTATATGATTCAAAGACAAAGGCTCAACGGCTATATTGTATAGCAGGAATAGTTATAATATCTGTCAACTGTATGTATATATTTTCTAAATATACACGTTATGCAAAGAAATTATAAAACCTCAAAACTATAGTTTTCCTAAAATAAATATGGCATTGTATACAGGGTGTTGGCCTGGTGCTAAGTAATTTTGGGAAATAAAGTGAATGTGATCTTTAAGTTATACAGGCTTATATCAGGTTTCTGCAAAAAACATAAAATTCCTCTTTCTAAGGGTCTGCAGGGGAAACACAGAATATTAATTTCATGGAGTTCCATTCCAGTATTTCTGTAAGAATTATATGTCTGGATAAGGCAGCCACTACATACTAGCACTAATATAGTTGAAAACATTGCATGAATTGAATAAGAATATTTCCATCCAAAAAGTGCCAAATAACAGATCATCTCAAGTGAATGGAGAAAGGTATAATTATGGGTGCATTTAATACCTGTAATGAATTCAACTTTGAAAGCTTTCCATCGTTTATACCTCATATACTGGTTATAAATAAAACTTTAAAAGGTATAGCACAAAGAGAACATTAAAACTTCAAAGATTTTATACACACACACATATACTGTATTTGTTATGTTGCAATGACATACTATATTATTCAGTTATGTGAGATCTCAGCTGCCAAACAAAACATATTTGTCCAATCTGAAACTATAGATTTTTCTTTTCTTTTCTGTTCAAATTATTTAGATTTAAGCTAGCATTTATAACTATCAAAGCCTAATGGATGATCAGACAAAGACTTAGAAAAAATATTCATATAAGTTAAAAATATGAGTTTTTGAGAAAAAAATCACCACTCTATAATAAATTGAGGTGCTAAAAAGATTTCATGGAATAAGTAAAGTAATACTACTTAATGTTATTCAGATAAACTGAACATATTTCATGAGCAATGTTTTAACTTTAAAAAATTTGTAAAAATAAACTTTGGAGCAGTGTTGTAGATCCCGAAAGACAAATTTTTTAAAGTTTAAGTGCCAATGATATTTAAGAGTTGGAATGAAAAGCATGGTAGGTGTCTTTCAAATTATGATAACAATCTCTGTAATAGACCCTGAATTTTCAGCCATCTTAATGGATTTGCCCATTATTGATTACGTTGGTCATTGCCAAGAATATTAAAGTAAATAGACCTTTTATGTATTTATTCACCACTCACTAAAAAGCAGATCTAGCAATTACATATTAAGTGCTTAGAATGTATTAGTCCCAGAAGGTAAAAAGATAAATCACATAATCTTGAGAATCATATCGTCTAATGAAAGAATATGTTTTTAAAACTTAATTGGCTTTCATTTTAGTGATAAACACAAAACTATGATTTGTGTTAGAAACACTTTTATGTTGAAATATTGTTTTACCTCCTTAATAGCTGTTTCATTTTCCCCACCTCTTCCAACCAAGATCACCAAGATGCCACTTCATTTATCATACCTCGACCAATTTATATTGTTTTCTTTTTATGGCTATATTTATAGCATATATGTCTATTTATGATATATAATATTTTATTTAGAAAATTTATGTATGCTCAATGAAGAGAAGTGGTGAACAGTAAAGTACACAAATAACAGTAATATCATCTAGATTTCTACCACAAGTAAATGATCTCTGCTAATATATTTTCATAGCTTCCTCCAGACTCAGATTCAGATACAGGTATGGGTCTGGGAATGAGTCTATGTCACTAAGTAAATGGAAGTGTGTGAAGCAGGCAGGAAAGGATATTCTTGTATGCCTGAGAAAAAATGACCACTGGTTGAAAGGCAGCACTTAAAGAAAGTACAAATGCTGAAGAAGAAAATATGGACGTTTGGAGGTCCTGGGCATGGTGATTATAACCATTTCCTAGCACTTTGCTACTCCAAACATGGTCCACAGACCAGGAATGTTAGCATCACCTGGGAACTTGTCAGAAATGCAGACTCTCGTGTCTCACCCTATACTTACTGAATCAGAATCTGCATTTTAGCAATATTCCTCTGATTTTCATGCACATTAAAATTTGAGAAGCACCACTCTAGATGCCTTGTGAGTCAGCATATACACCAAGTAGAGAAGGTGAAATCAGGGCCAACTTATCCATTAAGCACAATAGACACAGTGCCTAGACCACAATACTTTAAGGGGCCCATTAAATCGTTTTAATTTCTTATAAAATAAGAATTAAAAAAATAAACTTTTACATAGAAGAAAATATTTTAATATATGATCTTAATATGTCCAGCTTTATAAAAGCACAATTATAAAATATATTTTTCATATGATTTTTTTGATAAGTCTAGTTACCATCTGTCACCATACAAAAATATTACATTATTATTGATTACATTTCTCACAATGTACATTTCATCCCTATGACTCATTTCTTCTATAACTGGAAGTTTGTGCCTCTTAATTTCCGTCACCTATTTTACTCATTTTTCCACCCCTCTCCCCTCTGGCTACCACCTGTTGGTTCTCTGTATCTGTATTTGTTATGTTTGCTCATTTGTTTTGTTTTTAGGTTCCACATATAAGTGAAATCATAGTGTTTGATTTGAATTACTTCTGATTGTCAAAGTGAGACAGAATTCATTTGACTTACTTCATTTAGCATAATACCCTCTAGGTCTATCCACATTGTTGCAAAATGGCAAGAGTTCATTCTCTTTTAAGGCAGAGTAATATTCCATTGGCTACACATACCACATCTTCTTTATCCATTCATCTATTGTTGGGCACTTAGGTTGCTTCTATATCTTGGCTATTGTGAATAATGCTGCAGTCAACATAGGGGTGCATATATCTTTTCAAATTCATGTTTTTGCTTTCTTTGGAAAAATATGCAAAAGTAGAATGGCTGGATTCATATGACTTTTTATAGACAAAGGGAGCCAGGAAGGCAAAATTTCCTAGGGCCCAAAAAAAGTCATAGTGTAGCCTTGTGATGAATAACAAAACATCCTCAAAATGAAAGAAATCCTTGACAGTTGCCTCAGTAGCATCTCCTATTTTATCTCTGTCATTAATTG
Source organism: Tursiops truncatus (assembly GCF_011762595.2). Classification (NCBI taxonomy): domain Eukaryota; kingdom Metazoa; phylum Chordata; class Mammalia; order Artiodactyla; family Delphinidae; genus Tursiops; species Tursiops truncatus. The sequence goes on along the minus strand of NC_047042.1, from coordinate 71,459,967 downwards.
TTTGATCTGTTTTTCAGATAGGATATAACTCCCCCCCCAAAAAAAAGATCTTCATAAAAATCAATCATTTGTATACAATTAATATATACCTACCAATTTTAATTAATATTCCTTTTAAAACAAAACCTATTGTACTTTTTAGTATCTTCTGCTTTAAAATTAACATCATTTCACAGATATTTTCCCATGTCAATGAACATTCCTCTAAATAGGATTTAATGGCTGTATGGAAGTCGACCTTATTAGATAAATACTTTTAATGAATTTGTTGAGCATATTCATTTAGTTTCCAGTTCTCACTATTATAAATAACACTGTGATAAATATCCTTGCTGTAAATCCATGATTATTTCCTTCAGAGAAATTCTTAAAGTGACATTATTGGTTCATTGGGTATACACTTTTTAAACTTATTCTGTTGTTGTTAACTTTCAATTTTGATAATTTCAAACTTACAGAAAAGTTGCAGGACTCATACAGGGAACTCTATGTTCTTTACCTAGATTTACCCATTTTGCCCTTTGTTCCATTGCTTTGTACTCTGAATTCCCTCTCTCTCTCTTTACACACACACATACACACACACACACACACGCACGCACGCACTCACACACACACACGCACACATACATACATACCCATTTGAGAGTAAGTTGATACAATCCTGCTCCTTTAGCATTAAATACTTCAGCTTGCTTTTCCTAAGGGCAAGCAGGTTCTGCTATTATCACCACAATAAAATTACCAAATTCAGGGAATTAACACTGTTATACTACTATTATCTATTACACAATCCATATTTAAATGATATCAACTGCCCCAGCAAAGTTCTTTTGAGTTCCTCAACCCCATCTACTACTTCCCTGCCCCAGAATACAATCCAGGATTCACAATGTGTTCATTGTTATTTAGTCTCCTTCAACCTAGAGGAGTTCCTCATTGTCATTCTTATTCTGGACATTTTTGTGGTTATTGATATTCATAACCAAATAGCCCTCCAAATAATATTGCTTCTACTGAGAAAAACAGCATATAAGAATGTCCATTTATTCATATATTACTAACATAAACATTAATATTCTTGTTCATCTTTCTAATCTGAAAATCACAATATAAATTTTTTTCTTTAAATATTTATTCCTTAGATTACAAGTGAAGCTGAATATTTTTTCATATATGTATAACCATTTTTCTTCTCTTTCTTCATTAATTACTTGTTCATATATTTTGCTTATTCTATAGGGGACTTTGTCTCATTTGTCTCTTTATTGATTTATAAGTATTGTATACTCTTTATATAACAGAAATCCTAATGTTTTGCCAACAAAAAATTTTTCCCAAGTCATTTATGGTGCTTGATAAATAGAAACTTTTTATTTTTATGTAGTGGTATATAATCAGTTTTCTTTTAGTTACTTTTGCCTTTGGAATTGGGTTTGGCCAAATCTTCCCACCCCAATATTATCTGAATATCATTCTTAATTTTTATCTAATTATTTTATAACTTTTTTTCATTTATGTTTAAGCATTATAAAATATATTTTGTTATCTAACCTATATTTTCACAAAATTTAATCAATTAGTCTATCTCTATTTTCCCACTGATTTGGAATGCCAACTTTATTTTATATTAAATACTGACCAAAATAAATGCATGTCCAAATTCAATATTTTAGAAGAAACAGGAATCATAGAATTCTAAACTAGAAGAAACCTTAGAAATCATGGGATACCACCCATTAATGCAGATAAAAGAAAATATACATTTATCTGATGACTCAAAACTGGTAATAAAAATTTTAAAGGAGGTTAAGATTGTTTTTTGTTTTGTTTCATTTTGGGTGGGACCTCACAGATAATAATTTAGTAATATCCATGAGCAAAGGGGTAGAGGCAATTTTATTTGCTTTTCCTTTTTATATTTCAAATAAGCCATATAGAAATTAGTTTGTTTACTCATCTAAGTTTACTTTTACTTTCAAATGCCCAGACTTAAAATTTTGATACAAAGAGTGGACGTTTCTGTAGCATCCATTAGCAAGATATCTAATACGTGTGGACCACAGCCTACTACCCATGTACCCTTTATATTACATAAGATAGCATGTTCCTCACCAAACATACGTTTTAGAAATTAAATGATTTTTAGTGTAAACGTATTTAATGAAACTAGCAAATTTAGACTTGTTTAAATGTCAGTAAAATATTAAGTACCATGTGTTTTGTGCCAAGCAGTTAAAATTGTTTTTGGAAGAATATGAAATTAATTGTTCAAAAAAAAAAGAGAGACTTTAGTGACTTAAAGTACTTCACAATCAATGTTATCAGTTAATGCATCTTTTGGCAATTATTAAACTCTAGGGAACAGCATGAATATCCTTATCAAGTCTGGAAAGACACTAATGGGGAGGAGAATGGACTGTGCTTGCATTTACATGTGGGCATAAGCCCAGAGAAACATGAAGGAAGAAAACATAAAAACACCCTCAGGCTCAATGCCTGGGGCAGATATATTGTGCAGCCACTAAAGTCTCCAATAGCACCATTTCCTTCATTAATCCAATGTTTTATTCCTTTACTTTCTTTTGTATTTTTGGATGCTTTTCAATTTTAAGGACAGCTAGATTTTTTAAAATCCATATGCATTACTTACTTCTTAGGTTATTAAATCCATGATTAGTAAGAAAGTCATATTAAGGTCAAAAATGTGTGGCAGAGTTTGGGTTACTTGAATATGTAAGTTATTAATTATAATAACAGAAAAAAACACTAAAAAAACACTAAAAATTACTAAGCACTTGTTGCCAGGCACTGTTCTAAGCATTTTACAATTACTATTTTATTTAATCCTTCAAATCATCTTATAAGATATTTGCTAATTTTGTCTCCACTTTACAGATGAGAAGACTGAGGCAGGGTGAAGTTCAATAACTATTTTAGTTTTAACCTGATGGAAAACTTTTTACTTTCTTGGCTTGGGAAATGCAGCTATTGAATTGTATTGTACTTTTTAAAATGTCTCAATGTCATAAATGCCTACATTACTTTTTAAAACATAAATGATAATTGTACTGAAAGTATCAGCAGGTAAAGGAAGATACGGGCAGGACTAAATCCAGATTTTTGTTTGTTTTGCTTTGTTTCATTTTTGCCTTGTTTTTAGTTTTGATTTTCTAGTAGATATCTGAGTGAAGTCTCAATCTATAAAACTGATTAAAGGAGAAAAAATGTATATAGATACTTGAAGAATCTGAATAGTCAGTTGCCAGTTAATCTAGATGAGTCACATTTTGAATGAGGGCAGAAAAATTGCCCATCTCCAGGAGGATGGAGGTGAGAAGTAGAAGTCCCAGTGCAGCACAAGGGATGTGGAGAGGTGAGAATGTTTCCCAGTGAAAGCTTGGAGAAAGTGGTTTGTGCCAAAGAACACTTTGCTCTACATTCTGTTTCTGCCATTAACTACATTCACACCACTGCCTCCTAAGCAGCAATATGAGCTGCGGCTTCTTCAGAATCCAGGGATGTCTTCTCGAAACCATAAGGAAGGACTTTGGCTGATGGCTTAGCCAAAAATGTATGATTGTAAGAGTTCAAGACAGTCACTGCCACAAGGTCAAAGAACCTAAATTATCAGGTTTGCCAGCTGAAATTAGTATTTGATCCAGTGTTTTAATTTATTACCATATCACCTAGGTCATGTTGTTAAGTATTTCTGTGAAAACCATGGTGTGGTTATATTCTTTCACTAATATAAGCACAAAGTCTGTGCTTTTAAACAGTGCATATACTGTGATTAAGCTAAGGAAGAATTGTATACTTTAGGACAAGGGAGGTTTTGTTAAGGACTAGTAGGAAACAATGGACTATGGTGAGGTTGAGAGGGACCAGAAAAGTCTCTTCCTCCGCATTCTGTCTCCCACTGAAAGCTCCATAGATCCTCTTTTGGTTAAGGCTCAGCATGTGAACGCTAAGAGGTAAATAGTATGTTGGGGAAGGAAAAGAAGAAATGGAAAGAGTTAACGTTAGCTGAGCACCTTCGACCAACTAGGCCTAGGAACTGTGAAGATCTCCACAGATCCTCACAACAGCCTGTAAAGGAGGTGGCGTTATCTCTATGTTAGAGGTGAAGAAAAGAAATTTCATGATGAGGTTAAATAACTTGTACGTTCATACTGCTATCAAGTAGTAGAGACAGGATTCAAACTCGGGTCTTTTTGTATTCTGAGTTTACATACACTTACATTAGCTTTAGAGCCATAGTTTAAATAATTTATCAACTAGCTTAGCTACCTAGCAAAATCCAGTAAAAATGGTCATGGATAAGACAGATACATTTCGGTCACTATGGGATAGAAAGCATATGAGAAGAGGGGAGAAAGCAGTGGGATTGGTATTAAGTTTTCAACCTTTCTTAGAAGAAGCTGTTATGGATTTCCCTCCTTAAAGAAAAATATTCTAATCTTCTCTGGAATGCCAATTCAACTTTGGTTCATATTAATATGCATTCCAATTCAACTTTGGTTTGTAATAATATGCAGATACTATGGGTACACTATATATAAGTGAACAAAAAACCCTGTAGAAATAGGACAGATTAGTAACAATTCTACACATTTTCCTGTGTCTCTTTCTTCTTTTTATTTTCTTTACAGAAGTACACTTTCTTTCAAAATTATTTTTGTTGCAGGAACAAAGAACT